>NW_021836077.1:25000-26785 GCF_006345805.1 Octopus sinensis
TGTGTGTGGTGTGTGCGTGTGTGTGTAGAAAATATGAGGAGAAATATAGAATAAAATACTTTTAAATATTATCATACACAGAGTCGTAATTCGCGATTTTAACATTATAACGAATTTGTAACTGTAGCGCAGTCGATGAATGTAAAACATGAATTATCGTGTACAACATGGTTATTTAGCTGGATGAACGTGAGTTTGAACGTAGAGAGATGAAGTAGCATTATGGGATATTTCTAATATGTGGATTTGGTAGATATGTGTTTATTTTCGTATATGCTATCTATGAAGTACATCTATGGGCATACACATGGCGTAGTGCTTAGTGTATATACACATATTCGTGCAATATCTATGTATATACATACACGAAACACACATATATAAGAACATATTCTTTATATATATATGTATGTATGTATGTATGTTTGTATGTACATATACATACACATGTACAGACATATTCATATATATATATATATATACATATATGTACACGCACATAAACATATATATGTATACACACACACACACACAAATATATATATTCTTATATGTCTGTATGTGAATACACAGACATACATATACACACATGTTTCTTAGAAATTATATGTAATATCAATTACATGGGAGCCATTTTTAAATATGTGTGTGTGTGCGAAAAGATATATAAATAATTATGTTATACATAGATAAATAATTATTATGCGTGTGTGTGTGTGTGTGTGTAGACACCCACGCGCATATAAATAGGGAAGGTGGTTGAATGAGAAGGTTACGTATGGAACACAAATATATATATATGTATATATATATGCATACATGTACATAAATGAATGTTGGTACATATGTATGTGTATGTATGTATATAAATATTATATATATATATATATATGTATATACGTTCATATGTATGTATGCATGTAGGTAGGTAGATATGTAGGTAGGTAGGTAGGTAGGTAGGTAGGTAGGTATGTAGGTAGGTAGGTAGGTAGGTATGTAGGTATAGTATGTCCTACTTTGAAGCCAAAAGCGCTTTAACGAAAGGGAAAAAAATTGAAGAACAAACAAAAAAATAGTGTTTGAAAAGTTATAAAGTCTGTACCACTATCATCAACGTCATCCCTATCATCATCAACGTCATCATTCTCGTCGTCGTCATTATCATCATCATCATCATCATTATCAACAACATCATCATCATCATTGTCATCGTATTATATCATTAGTTACCAACAACAGCATCATCGCCGTCACCATCATCGTCGTTGTTTTTCATCTTCATCAGCATCATCACTACTAGCAACACCATCATCATCATCATCATCACCATCACTCCCACTACGACCAGAACCAGCATCAACACTAGTGTCAACATCACTACCATGTATCACCCATCATCATCATCATCTTCATCATCATTACCATCATCGTCGTCATCGTCGTCATCATCATCAACATCATCATCATCATCACCGTCATCATCATCACCGTCATCATCAACATCATCAACATCATCAACGTCATCAACATCGTCATCAATCATCATCATCATCATCATCATCAACGTCATCTCATCCTCGTCGTGTGTCATCATCATCATCATCATCATCATATCATCATCATCATCATACATCATCATCATCATCACTATCGTCATCATCATCATTCGATCATTCTCATCATCATTCATCATAATCATCATCATCAACATCCTCATCATCCTCGTCGTCGTTGTCATCATCATTATCATCATCATCATCATCATCATCATCATCATCATCATCA
>NW_021836078.1:0-5000 GCF_006345805.1 Octopus sinensis
TGTGTATATATATATATATGTGCATGTATATATATATATATATACACGTGTGTGTATATAAGAGTAGCTTAAACAAAAAAGGAGTAAAATTATACATATCATCTATCTATCTATCTATCTATCTATCTATCTATCTATCTATCTATCTATCTATCTATCTACCTGTGTGCGTGCGTGCGTGCGTGCGTGCGTGTGTGCGTGTGTGTGTGTGTGTGTGTGTGCGTGTGTGTGTGTGTGTGTGTGTGTGTGTGTGTGTGTGTGTGTGTATCTAAATCAATAAATGTGATAAAATGAGGTGACGATAAATTAATTAGTAAAACTTGTGAAATATTTATGCGTGAATAGAGAACGTGGCAACGGACAAACTCTTCACTGTAAGTGAAACTTGAATAACGAATTCGTGAATATTTTATTTTTTGAATTTGTTATTTAAAACAATTATACTTGTGTTGTTGCTTATACCGATGCCGTTTGCTTACGATGACATCATAGCAAGATATGAAGCCTTAGAGGATAATTTAGGCACCTGCCAATATTAATGATTTCTTTTAAATTTGGGTTATAGAAAATTTATATAATTACATGTTTTTTGTTATTTTAGGTCGGGGTATGGAGTTTAGCTCATTAAAATCTACTCGCGGCAGGATTTGAACTCAGATAAGTGAAGATCTGAAATAGAGCAAGACATCGTGTTTAGCTCATGTAATGTTAAAAAAAAAAATTTAGGGACTCACGATACCTTTGATGGTTCGCATCAGCAAAAATAAATGCTGCAACAAAATAAAATAAAATAAAATGAAGTTAATAAATAAAAATTAACAAAATTCTTAAGAAGTGCCCCACCTCGACACATTTACTTCTAAGACACATGAACATGACTGGTTTACGAAAGATCACCCCTCCAGGCTGTTTTCTGCTAGTTTATGTAATATGTATATGTGAGAGTTTACACACACACACACACACACACACACCACACACAACCATACATATATACATATTACATAAGTATACAACAACCATATATCTATGTATATATGACGTATGATATATATATATATATATATATATATTATATATTTATATTTATAATGTATATATTATATATATATATAATAGCCTTCGGCTAAAACATTTTTATGATTTTATTTAAGGATTTATATATATATACATATACATACCACACACGCATATATATATATATATATATATATATATATATATATATATATATAACTATATATATATATATATATATATACATATCATATATACATACACATACACACATACATATACCGTATATTTCCGCGTATAAGACGACCTTTAAATCCTAAAATTTACCCTAAGAATTTGGGGTCGTCTTAAGCCACCATTCTAAAAATCAAATTTTGTATTTTAGGTGATTTTATAAGTAAGCTAACCTCGACCTCAGTGCAATAACCATGGACAAACATGAAGAGATTAACAAAATAAAAAAAAAATTATAATATAGGTAATAAAAACATTTTTACTTTATATATTATTGGAATATCTTCATAATAAATAGCCTATTCGAGAGATAATTCATCATCATTGAAGTCAACTTTTATCTCTGCAAGCTCGACTGAGAAAGTGTAAACATCGAGTTATGGTTGCGCTCACAATAAACTTTATCTTTTGTTAACCTTTCAAAAATTTGAACAGTTATGTATAACTGTAGTAATAACATTTAGAATAACATATTTATATATTTAATAAACTATCTATTATCATTTGGTGGTAAATAACACAATTTGGATTACACACAACCTTTATTTTTCAATAAAATTATTTTACAGTAGTTGCAGTTAAAACATAAGACATTATAGAATTTTTTAATTTCCTATAAAGATAAATAATATTAATAAAACATCAAATCTGCCACATGTATTTATCTAAAACCCATCAAATTCCTCACAATCATTACTATCTGTTTCTAAAAGTTTCTCATACATATCACAAGATTCATTACATATGTCATCATCGTAAGGATTCCAGTCTGGTTCTGGTGAATCGATTTTGACTTTGTCGTCGATATTGTACAGAATATCATCTTCGGTACCACTCATGACATTAGAGATACTGCATTAAAAAAATTATCTTATCGCATTTTCCACTTTAACTTTGCCCTATACCTTTATAACAAAATCACAAAGAATACCAAGTTCCACCATTTGTAAAAGATTTTTCTCTATTCACCATCCAGTCATTTCATTGCTCTCTCTCGCGTTATCTTTAAATGGCTTGTTTAAACTGACATTAAGTGGCTGCAGTATAGAAGTCAAACCATCAGAAATAACAGCAATATCAGCATTGGTTTTGGATAACCGGGTTTTAGCATTTGCCGTTAAGTGGCTACAAAACATATCTCAAATCAATAAACTGTGTTTGTATGCCACCTGGCTGCATGTTCCAAATACTCTCAATCCATAATTTCACACCACTCTCATCCATCCACCCTTTTTCGTGAAAATGAACAAAAACGCTAGGAGGAAAATCTATTTTGGACTTTGTTTTACGTTTAAAAATAACTATGGGTTTCAATTTCGTACCGTCAGCCATGCAGTATAATACCACCTTAAACCTTGTTTCCTCATATCCAGTGCTTTTAACGTGCACTATTTTTACTCCTTTCAAATCTCCTGTTTTGTTACTCAAAATGTCAATGTTTAATGGCGTTTCATCCATATTTCCAATATGAGACAATGGAAACTGATACCTTTTTCTCAGTTGGATGATGAACTGGTGAAAACTGGTTACTCTGTGATCGAGATCTTTCGAGAGTTTTTGGGTGATTTTTATTTTCTCCCTAATTACCAGATTTTTTCTGTTCATAAGAAGATTGCATCAACCTACTGTTGCTTTAAAAATTTACTTTCTTTTCTTTTTGCATGATTTAGCCCATTTTAGGGCATACGATCTTATTTTATTTCGTGTGACAATGTAGCCATCTTGTCTCTGCCGGAGTACTCATTCTGCTTCATCATTTTCCAACTTCGGCCAACGAGTGCTTCCTCTTCTCATTTCACATTTTTGTTTGTGCATTTGTCTTAATTTTCCTTATTCTTTCTCCACTCTCGTACCATCTTCTCGGTAACAACGAATGTTCTAACTGCAGCGCGATTGTTCAAGCTCTTGGCTACTGCTATAACTTTCAATTTTCTTCTTTTTGCTGCTGGTTGCATATTGGTATGGGTATAAAATGATTATAAATTTCACTTGACTAGACAGTTTGTGATTTTATATAAAGTATAGGTAAATGGTTATTAATGTACCAGGCTGACTGTAACTGTTTAGAAGATTTCAGTTATATGAACCACGATTATCGTATTGTTGTTAGCGGTTGTTATGACAACGATAAAGTTTTGATAAAGAAGGAGAACCAGGTTCCCTTTCAGGTGACGTGTGTATGAAAAATCATGATGTAGAAACGGATTTATTTTGTTTATTTTAATTTCTAAGGATATAGTAAGTAAAAACAAAACAAACAAACATTTGTAATATCATCATCATATGACCAATATTTCTAAAAATATCTGTTGTTGCAAAAGCTAGCCTGTACACAATAGTTTTGTAATTTTGCAGTCGTCCTATACCGCGAAATATACTAGTATAATTATATCTATATTATATATATATATATATAGATAATATATATATAGGTGTGTGTTGTGGTGTGTGGTGGGGTGGGGTGTGTGTGTGTGTGGTGTGTGTGTGTGTGTGTGTGTGGTGTGTGTGTGTGCGTGTGTGTGTGTAAATAAGTTTTATAATTTCGCTTTTCCAATTGAAAACGAATAATGTTGACCTCATAAGAGTTTATAAAACTTCAAGAGAACGTCAAGTAATTCTCATTTGGAACAGTGAAACTCGAAGCAGATAAAGCTATAAATTATAGCGTGTAAATAATGGGCTAAAAAAAAACTTTGGATAGAAAAAGTGGGGTTCGAATCCACATTTTCTGTAAACATGAGCGTAAAAATGAATGAAAAAATTAATCAATATACCGTAATTTCCGGCAAAGAAGTCGACGTAGTATATAGGGTAAACATGTAGTACAAACATTGACGCATCATCACTCTCCTTTCAAATCCTGCTGTATTTCAAGCGGTGTTTTCGGACTTCAAAATCGTTTTGGTGTATAAGTCGACCTACCTTTTTGGGGCTGTAAATTTCGATCTGAAAAATTCGACTTGTATGGTATGCTGTTGAGATAATTTATTCGATTGAGGCTACTGATTCATTCCGTCACTACTCCGGTTTCTTAGTTTTTGTGTCACACATTTACTCTGGAGGCAAAGAGATTCTCAAATATACTTTTACCTTGTTAAATTCTTCACCAACCGAAGCTCTGAATAGTTTAGGTTCCTTTTGGTAATCATTTCATTACATTTTACATACAATATTGCCAACCCGCTTGGTAAAAGTCATGAATGAACGTCACACAATTTTATTTTATCTTTCTTTGGGTGTTGTGTCGTGGTTAAGTTAAGCAAGAAACCATTATTTAGCTTCTCTTTCGTTGAATGTCTTGAAAATGTTGGCCTAATTTTTTATTCTCTCTGAAACTGTGCATTCAAAAAAAAAAAAAAAAAGAAAAGTTAATATTATCAAAAATATTATTTTCATAATTACTATTATCTCAATTTTGAACGAAACAGAAATAATATAACAAGAAGAAAAAAAAAATGATAACAATATAAAATTGTTGGCCATTTCTTTGAAATACTAAGTTCTGTATTTCCACAAGCAAAAATGTAAGTTTGTGAGAACTCAAGAGGTTTCCATTGAAATAGAAATTTTGCTATCGCATTATTATTATTATTATTATTATTATTATTAATTATTATTATTATTATTATTATTATTATTATTTTCATCATCATATTTATATGTTGTTTGTTTAATTTCTTAAGGTTGGAGGCAATTAAAGTTTACATTGAATGAAAGAAAAAAAAAGAAACGTTCCATCTACATTTAGT
>NW_021836078.1:10000-15000 GCF_006345805.1 Octopus sinensis
TTTGTATATTTAACCCCTTGAATACGGAAAGTAGATATATCGGCTCAAAATTTTATTACCGTTAACTGCAGAAAGCAGTTTTACCTAGCAGCTTTGGAGAAAAACTTATGCTACGAGAAATGGAGACAGTACCAGTGATAAATTTTACAAAAAGGCAATTTTTCAGATTTTCTTAATTTTTCTCACATATTTTATCAAATATCTCTTTACAGAACAAGAATAAAATACTTTTAGTGGTGGATATGAAAACTGTGATTACAGGAGATGCTGAACAAGTATTGCAGAAGCAGAAAATATCAATTCTAACTTTTTTGGTGGATAAAAAGCATCATTACGGGAACGCCATTAAATTTAATTACGCAATCAATAGGTTAATACACACACACGCGCGCACAATGTTATAGTTTATCTGAAAGAAATTTATTATATGGTTCACAGGAATTTATGTATTAGTTGACCGACTTAATTTGTAGCTGCCAAAAGACCAAACATTCTTTCTTCTAAAGGCACAATCCTTTCTTCTAAAGGCACAATCCTTTCTTCTAAAGGCACAAGGCCTGAAATTTTGGGCGACGGGGTTAGTCGATTAGATCGACCCAGTATGTGACTGGTACTTGATTTATCGACCCTGAAAGGATGAAAGGCAAAGTCGACCTCGGCGGAATTTGAACTCAGAACGTAGTGACAGGCGAAATATCGCTAAGGATTTCGTCCAGCGTGCTAACGATTCTGCTAGCTCGCCGCCTTAGATCAGATATTAATATCTAATCTGAACATCTAAATATCAGAGATGAACTGTTAGTTATACGAAAATTTTTCAGACCAGTAAACTCATATTTAGAGTTGTGTTAGTGAACCTAGTGGAAAAGAATGTTGTTACTTTAATTTCGGAAGTAAAGAATCTTAATCCGAATACAATCTGATATAATGTAAATAATCAGGAATACAACACTAGATGGTGATTGGCTATCAAGTGTATTCTTTTGGCGGCTATCAAGTGCAATCTTTTATTCTTTTATTCTTTCACTTGCTTCAGTCATTTTGACTGTGGCAATGCTGGAGCAACACCTAAGGTGGTTTTAGTCGACTCCAGGACTTATTCTTTGTAAGCCTAGTACTTATTTCATCGGTTCTTATATCGAACCGCTAGATTACAGGTTACAGGGATGTAAACACATCAACATCGGTTGTCAAGCGATGGTGGAGGGGGGACACAAACAGACACGAACACACAAATACATGCATACATACATACATGGGTTGGGAAGCAAGCTTCTTTATTTCATTAAATTTGCCACAAGGGCAGCACACATAGAGAAGCTTGAGGGCTAGACAAAGACATTAATGGGATGAATGATGATGATATATGGATGATAAGGATGAGAGAAGACGAAAAGCGCCCGCCGACTTTCGCTTCTCTAAAACATTGTTCTGTTTTTCTTCTTTTTTTTTTAAACACCATGAGGCAATAAACCTCTTACACAGTTCAAAATTAAAAATAAAACACAAACACGAGGCAATAATCCTCTCACTTTTTACATTTTTAGTCTCTTTTTGAGGTAATACACCTCTTCAATTTTTCCGCCCGGCCAGGCTCCTCGCTTCATCGAAGCACCTGGTCCGTTCCGAACTTAAAGGTTTCAACATAAATCTGAAGGAGTCCTTCGGAAAGGAGTTCGTTATCTTCCACAGATCGTTCTCCCATATGACCTCCGCAGCCACCTGCGAAGGCCACTCAGGATCCTCCGTGTAGGACAGAAGCCCCTCCCACCGGCACTTCCTTTCAATTTTTTTAATTTCATTTTGCAAGGTTCCTCCCTTGTGGAAGAGGACCAAAAATTCCTCCTCCAGCAGCACACCCGCCAAAGGTGAATCGGGACACGCCGGCAGCGTGTCACAACCCGCCGGCAATGTCCCGTTTTTCTATTTTCTTTTCTTTTTCCCATGGGCTGCGGGAGGGCGGTGTTCCCTTGCTGTGTCCAGCAGGTCCTCCTTTTCTCCCGCAGCTCTCGGGTTCTTCGGTGGGCAACCATTGTTGCCCACCTTTCGCTTTCGTTTTTTCGAGGAGGTGGAAACCTCCTCGACATCCTCCTCCTTCTCTCCCTCCATTGAGGGAGCAGGGAGTGGTTCCTCTGTTAACTGCTCCAGGATCCTATTTTGGTCCTTGGGGCAGTTTTTCTTGATGTGGCCGGTCTCCATTCACAGGTGACACTTGTGGGGGGGGGCGTCCCTCGAGCATCACCGGATACCTAGACCCGGCCATCCTAAAAAAATCTGGGAAAACCAGACTTTCGGCTGATTGGGTCCATAGGGTCAACACAGCTTTTGATCCCTCCCAATCAGCCGCAGGCAAAATTTTTACGTTGAGCAGCTTGGTACTGCTACCACTCAGACCCCGGCGGATAGAGTCCTCTATCCACTCGGGCTCAATTCCGGGTGGCAAGCCGCAAACCCAAGCCCTCGTAAACTTCTTTCCACAATAACTGGGAAGAAACATTATTTCCTTCCCCTCGGGGAAGCTTCTTTGGGGGAGTCAAATAGCAACCAGACCGTTTCAAATTTGACTCCCGTGAAATAAATTTAATAGCTGGCATGTATTCTGCCAGCTCTTTCAAAATTGTGGCTTTCGGGAAGATGGTTATGATATCGAGCGACTTTGAATAAGTCCTCAACACCACCGTCTTCCTTTCGAGCTCTTTTAGCCATGATTTGGGAGGTGTTAATTCCCACACTAATATTTCGTTTGCCATTTTTTTTAAAATAAAAAGTTAAAATACAGTTCGTCAATACGTTTTCAAATAAAGAAAGGTACACACACACAAAAAAAAAAAGAAAGAAGACACAACAGAAGAGAAGAAAAAATAAAAATAACAGTTCGAATAAAGTTTTTTTTTATTTTAAATAAATGATAGCTGTGAAAAGAGAGTTCAAATCCAGGCAAAGAAATAAATTTTCGGCCGAAAGGTACTCCTGGCCAATCCTTTTAATCCACGTGGGCACAAAAATTTTAAAATACAATTTCTCACAATTATGTGAGACAACACACGTCTCCACCGTAAGGCAGAAAAAAAGCTTCGAATCCAGTAAGGACTCCCTGCCTGTTCAAAAAAATAAAACCAACAGGCAACAAATCCTACCGGACTCAAAAAGCAAAATGTCTTACCTTACAGTAGAGCGTCTTTCAGTTCAACTTTCGCCAGCGTGACGACTTCAACAGGTGAGTGAAGAACACTGTTTTTGTTCTTTTTTCTTTTTAGGACGGAGCTCAAGGCTAGACATCTTCTCAGTTCAACCCGGAAGCAAGCTTCTTACCACACAGCCACGCCTGCACTTGCGTATGTATATATATTTTTTCTATCGTGGGTAGAAAGCCAGGTGAGGATGTAAGCAATTGCACCAAACTCAATACTTTATTGGTACTTTATTTTATCAATTCCGCAAGGAACAAAAAGGAAGTTGTAAATGTAAACATCTTTTTTACTTTTCGCGCAAGATCAACAATTTTGAGAGGAAAGGCGGCAAGTCGATTACATCGGCCTTAGTAATTGACTGGTACTTTTTTTTTTTTTATCTATTCCAAAAAGACGATAATCTAAGTTGATCTCGACTTGATTTGAACTGAGAGATTAAAAAGTCCGAAGAAAAGCAGCTAGGCATTTTGTCCGACGCTCTAACAATTCTGCCAACTTGCCGATGTAAATATTGATTTTCAATTTTGGCACAAGGCCAGCAATTTCGAGGGAGGAGTAAGTCGATTACATCGATCCCAGTGTTCAACTGGTACTTATTCTATCGGTCTCAAAAGGATGAAAAGCAAAATCGACCTCGGCTGAATTTGAACCCAGAATGTAAAGACGGACAAAATGCTGTTAAGTATTTTGCCCGGCGTGCTAACGATTCTGTCGGCTCACCACCTATGTCGATGTAAACGAGATTAGTACTCGAAATATTATTGTCTTAATATCTTGCCTGCTTGCGGGAGATAGCAATAAATAGAACATGTTTATTCATTGATTCAGAAGCAAGGAAAATGTCATTTATCACTTTGATTGATTAATGTATTTACAACCAATTTAGGTGGTGCTCCAGCATGGCCACAGTCAAAATGACTGAAACAAGTAAAAGAATAAAAAGCCAATCACCATCGTGTGTTGTATTTCTGACTGTCTACTTTATAGCAGATTGTATTCGAATTAAGATTCTTTATTTCCGAACTTAGAGTAACAATATTCTTTTCCACTAGGTTCACCAACACAACTCTAAATATGAGCCTACTAGTCTGAAAATTTTTCGTATAACTAACAGTTCATCTCTGATATTTAGGTGTTCAGATTATATATTAATATCTGGTCTGAGGCGGCGAGCTGGCAGAATCGTTAGCACGCTGGACGAAATCCTTAATGTATACATTTTCAATATATCGACATATAGGTGCAGGAGTGGCTGTGTGGAAAGTAGCTTACTTACCAACCACATGGTTCCGGGATCAGTCCTACTGCGTTGCACCTTGGGCAAGTGTCTTCTACTATAGCCTCGGGCTGACCAAAGCCTTGTGAGTGGATTTGGTAGATGGAAACTGAAAGAAGACCGCCGAATATATATATATATATATATAATAATATAATATATATAATATATATATATATATATATATATATATATGTGTATGTATATGTGTGTGTATATATTTGTGTCTGTTTTGTCCCCCCCAACACACCGATGTTGGTGTGTTTACGTCCCGGCTCGGCTAAAAAGAACCGATAGAATAAATACTAGGCTTATAAAGAATAAGTCTTAGGGTCGATTTGCTCGACTAAAAGGCAGTGCTCCAGCATGGCCGCAGTCAAATAACTGAAACAAGTAAAAGAGTAAAAGAGTATATATGTCCAATTCTACCTAAATGTGAAAAGTACACTATTAAAGCTGTTTTGGACAACACAACATTATTCAGAGAGTGCTGGAAGAGAGTTAAGAGAAGCTCAAATATATTCACGTTTGAT
>NW_021836078.1:20000-26934 GCF_006345805.1 Octopus sinensis
TGCATTGTATGTGCATGTCTTGGTTGTTTGTGAATGTAAATATGTGTTTGAATTTGGAGAGTATATATATATATTATATATATATATATATATCTATATTATATAATAGATATATTATATATATATATATGTAATATATATGCTATATATATATATATATATATATGTATATATGATATATATATATATAATTATATTATATATATATATACATTATATATATGTTATATGTATATATATATATACACATTATTATCACATACAGCCGAAGATTTGGTCTATGTGTTTGTGTGTGTCATTGTTTATATACATTCTAAGATATACATACATACATACATACAACATACATACCTACATATATATATATATATATATATATATAATATATATATAATATACATATACACAGATACATTATTACTATCAGTTTCTTTTTATCCAGATACTCATACACATGCATGCATATATACAAATGCGCGTGTGTGTTTGTATGGGTATGTCTGTATAGATTCTTCTGTATGTGTCCTCGTGATTAAATGCGCTCGTGCATGTGGGTATGTATTTATTTATTTCTGTGTGTGTGTGTGTGTGTGTGTGTGTGTTGTATCCAATAGCCTCTTAGATCCAGAGAAATGGACGCAAATTCTCATAAGAGCATTCAGCATTTCCTATATGAAAATGGTTAGTCATTGAATTGTGAAGCAAGATCTGCCTGCCGGATGGATGTGAAGTTTCCATTGAGATTTACAATGGGTGGAAATGGAATGGTGAAGAAGGTCTGGACAACAGCAAATAGAGAGAAAGAAAGGAAAGAGAGAAAGAAAGGAAAGAGAGAAAGAAAGGAAAGAGAGAAAGGTAAGATAGAAATAATCGAAGCAGAATATAAAGAAAAGCCAAGGAGAATTATATGGAGAAAGAGTTGAACTAAACGAGAGTATATTCTTCATATGAAAGAAAGACGGAAAAGAAATGAGAGAAAAGAAAGTGAATTAGAGAAAAGGGAGGAAAGAAAATAGGAGCGATATAGAACACAGAAGTGAAAGTCGGGGCCGTCTTAAGTACAAGTGAAGCACCTGGACGAAGCAGTGTAGCGGAGAGCCTAACTCACCCGCCGTCAACATATTAAGATTATAATTTTGGGTGTGTGGTTAAAAAGCTTTGCTTTGCAACCATGTGGTTTAGGGTTCAGTCTTACTGTTCAGCACCATGGGCAAGTGGGCAATAGTCTTCTACTTTATCCCCGGGCCGATCAATGCCTTATGAATGACCTTCGTAGACTGTGTGGATGTCTGCCGTATTTGCATTTATATATGTGTGTGTGTGTTTGTGTGTGTGTGTCTGTGTGTGTATGCATGTATGTATGTATGTATGTATGTATGTATGTATGTATGTATGTATGTGTGTGTGCATGTGTGTGTCAGTGTGTGTGTTTGTGTGTGTGTGAATGTCTGTTTGTTGATGTCCCTGTAACCTAGCGGTTCGACGAAAGGAAACGATAGAATAAGTAGCTGACTTGAAAATAAATACTGGTGCCGATTTGTTCAACTAACCTTCTCAAGTCTGTATTCCAGCATGGCTGCAGTCCAATGACCGAAACTAGTAAAAGATACAAAATAAAATATAGGATATTTGTGGTATTTCATTGCAGAAAATGTTCTGTAACCGGATGAAAGTCGACGTTATTGAAGGTATCGTTTACAGTACACGTTAAAAAAAACCCCAGATTCAACCACTTCTGTCCAATACTGTCGCGAAGACGGTTCGTTGTGTTTCAACAGAGAAAATTACAGTTGATGACCATCAAACGCATTTTATATCCCGAAAGCGATTTCAGCATTGGTAAATAGATTTCAGCTTCTTTGAAAAGAATTTATGGTTTGGCAATATATATGCCGGGTGGGTGATGGTGGGAGTCTTATAGTATTCATCAAAAACAGTGTAGTGTTTGAATTGCTTACATTCATTGAGTAATTCATTGTAATAAATATCTTCCTGATAAGCATTATCTATTTTTCACACTTTTGACTAAGTTCATTACAGTCTATTTTTGACGGACTAAAGATGGAAAACAGACATTAACAAACAACTACTCATTGTTTCTTAAAGATGAGTTCATCAGAAAAAGAATGAATAGGGCAACTAAATTTCATTGAAAGCATTTACCCTCAATTCATCATAGTTGGTTGTACACACTCCGTTAACCTTCAATACATTATACGAGCAAAAGCCCCCCCCCCCAATGGACGGTGCGGAGCTGTCAAACATTTAAACCAAATTTTCTCAAAACAACTTGTCCGACTGTCCCATAGGCCTCCTCTTTGAGAAACACTGATTTAACCTAAATTTGAGACACCAGCAAAAGAAGAAATAAAGATAGACTTTTTTCTATTCCAAAGAAAAACGATTTTATTCACACAAATATGCAACCGAAGAGTTTAAAGTACCAGTAATAATTAGGCTGTTGACTGGGAGAACACAAACATGGTTTAAACAGTAAGCTTGGAAGGAAAGGAACGTGCCTTTAAGCAGTACAAAGACAACAAAAAATGGAAGGTGCAGTTATGTACAGATTGACGGAAGAAAAGCAGGACAAAAACGGCTTTATCGATCGCATTGTCACCTGGAATCGATTTTTGCAATTTTTTCAAGATTTATACATGCCCTGATACCGTCGGTATCTACATATCAAATTTGAGCGCAATCGGATGGAGGATGCCCGAGATCCTAGAACACACACACACACACACACACACACACACACACACACACACACACACACACACAGAACGGATTTTATATAATAGATTTATAGATGCGCTCTCCAGCCAATGGAGAGAATGATTATCGCTGGTTTCCCACACCCCATCCCATTAAACGTCTGTTGCACATCACTTTTATAACCTGCCATAACTGCATCATTGTCACGGCATTGGAATCGACAGCTTCTTCACATTATTTCGCCTTTTATAAGTTGACCCCAAAATTATTTCCATCATATTTTCAACCTTCTCTCTTCCTAACTGGATGAATAAAAAAAAAGACTATTTTATAAAAATTCTTTTCTCCTTAAAACTAATATCGGTATAATAACTTGTTCCTGTCATTTGCTCTTATATGTTTCGTTTTGAGTTGAATGAAATATGTAGCCAAAGTATTTGGCTTATTTTGCCAATTACTTTAATAATTTCTGTCAAATTTTGCCAATAATTTTAAATAACCTCCAAAATTGCTTCCTTTTTCTTTCTTATAGGACTGTTTTATAGGATATCGAAATTTTTATGCTGTGAAGAAATTTTTTGTGTTTATGGTGTCAATAAATAAAGGACCCTTTAATATTTTGAAAACGTTTCAAACTCTATGTAGCTATTACTGATTGCAGAGAAGATGGCAAGCTAGCAGAACCTCAAAGTTTGAGGTTCTGCTAGCTTGTGTTTGAGGCTCAAATACACCAGGCAAAATGCTTAGCGTTATTTCGTCTGTCTTTACGATCTGAGATCAAATTCCCCCGAGATCGATTTTTGCCTTTCATCCTTTTGGGGTCTATAAAATAAGTACCCGTTGAGCCATGAAGTCGATGTAATCGACTCCCCTCTCTCCTCCGAAGCTGCTGGATCCGTTCCAATATTTGAAAACGTTATTTACCAGAGAATCTTTGGTAAAATTATATCTTTTTGATATTTTGTCAAACTCTAAGGTAGCTAGTTGGCAGAATCGTCAAATTGCTGGACAAAATGTTTAGCGGCATTTCATCCGCCTTTATGTTCTGAGTTCAAATTTCGCTGAGGTCGACTTTGCCTTTCATCCTTTCGGAGTTGGTAAACTAAGTACCAGTCGAGCACTACACTGCTACACACGCGCATGCACCACACACACCACACACACACACACACACACACACACACACACACACACACACACACACACACACACACACACGTACACACACATCTATTACATATATGGAAAATTGGTGTGTGTTTCTTTGTGGTACTTAAATCCTCCTACATCGTTTTATTGATTTTGATGAAACTTGACACGTGAGCAGAACTCATGTCTGGAAACCTCGTGACATACTTAGATGGTTGAAAAAATCGATAATACGGCCCCTGGAAGGGACATTTATATCTACTTCCTATAAACATTTTTTTAAACACCCAAGGGAAATAACCCATACCACCTGCACAATATGTTCTTAAACACTCAAGGGAAGTAACCCATTTCATTGTTTATGTTCGATTACTTTGAATATTGATTTTTTTGTGTGTCCAATTTCGATAGTTATAAAATAGTTATAAATTTCGGGAGTTATAAATTTCGATAGTTATAAATTTCGATAGTTATAAATTTCAATAGTT
Source organism: Octopus sinensis (assembly GCF_006345805.1). Classification (NCBI taxonomy): domain Eukaryota; kingdom Metazoa; phylum Mollusca; class Cephalopoda; order Octopoda; family Octopodidae; genus Octopus; species Octopus sinensis. Next base: position 24,356 of record NW_021836078.1, read on the forward strand.
ATAAATTTTCGATAGTTATAAAAACAAAAACTCCGTAGGCCAAACACAGTTACTGACAGCGACCACCAGTGAGTGTGACCGTTATTATTGCATTTTCTTCTTACACTTCATTCATATATTTCTATACATATATACTACATTCATATATTACCTATAATAAATTAGCCTTCATAAAGTTCCCCTTCAAAATTCCACGAGGAGTCAGAGTGCGACTGGGTGCTTTTACTTCACAAGCTGCTCTAATGCGACAACGGCGATTTCAAGTAAGTTTCTGATTCATTATGCTTCATATTTACAAAATAAAACAATTATTCTTCGTCTATTCTAATTTAATATCTAAACAGTTATATACATGTTGCTGTAATTAATTTACACATTGCATTAATAGACATTTTTTCAACATCTATGCAATGGCACGAGACTTATTATCAAAAAATTGATGCAGACAGTGTTAGAGGCAACAATACTGGCTGGGAAAACAAGTGGTGAAGATGTTTTCATTCCAAAGATTCCTCTGATTCCTTCCGACACATAAATTGATTTCAAAAGGCTACAATGAGCATCAACAAAGCACAGGGTCAGACATTGGAAGTGGTAGGCCTTAATCTTGCAGAACCTGCTTTTTCTCATGGACAGCTCTTTGTCGGATGCTCTAGAGTTGGAAATCCGGAAAATTTATTCATCTATGCACCCAACGGCAAAACCAAAAATATTGTGTATCATGAAGCCCTGCAAAACTGAAATTTTGGAGCAAAGATGCCTCTCCCCCCGACAACCTCTCTCGCCAACCTTCGACAACCTCTCTCGCCAACCTCCGAAACCTCTCTTGCCAACCTCCGACAATCTCTCTAGACAACCTCCGACAACTTATCTTGCCAACCTCCGACAACCTTGGAACAAAGATGCCTCTCTCCCCAACAACCTTTCTTGCCAACCTCCGACAACCTCTCTCACCAACCTCCGACAACATTTTTCACCAGCCTCCGAACACCTCTCTCGCCAACCTCCAACAATCTCTCCCTCCTCCAGCTGACAGTTTTTGTATTTTTTCGTGACGGAAAATACACTTTTTATGGCAGTTATAACGAAATTGCTTTCTTATATCAGAGTAATAAGGGGCTTCAAAGGAACATTTTTGCCCCTGGGAATTACCGGGTACACCAGCTAGTATATATATATATATATGCGTTGAATAGTTGAGAACCTTGCTTTCCAGCAATATGGTCTTGGATTCAGTTCCATTGCGTGGCATCTTGGGCAAGAGTCTTCTGCTGTAGCTCCGGGTCGATTTGGCGGACGGAAACTGAAGCCTGTCGGCGAGCTGGCAGAAACGTTAGCACGAAGAGCGGAATGCTTAGCGGTATTTCGTCTGCCGTTACGTTCTGAGTTCAAATTCCGCCGAGGTCGATTTTGCCTTTCATCCTTTCGGGGTTGATAAATTAAGTACCAGTTACGCACTGGGGTCGATATAATTGACTGACTCCCTTTGTCTGTCCTTGTTTGTCCCCTCTATGTTTAGCCCCTGGTGGGCAATAAAGAAATAGGAAACTGAAGTCTGTCGTATACATACATACATACATACATACATACTACATACATACATAAACAAGTGCGCGGTGGGTAGGGGTGTGCGCGCACACGCTTCCAGGTGTGTGTTTTTGTGTTTATCTCTCCCTCACTGCCTGACAACCGGAGGTGGTTTGTTTGCTTTCCTGCAATTCAGCAGTTCTGCAAAAGAGACTGATGGAGTAAGTGTCAGACTTAAAGAAAATTACTTAAAGAAAAAGTACGATTTGTTCGACTAGACTTTTCAAGACGATGTCCCAGCATGGTCGCAGTCCAATGTCTGAAGCAAGTAAAAGATAAAATATATAACACGCAGGTATGCATTCATTCCTATAGTCAATGGCTATATTTTATAAACTTTGATATAACACTGTAGATCACAATTTAGAGAAGTTTATCGTTTAATACTGAACACACTTCTACATGTAAAGCAGTCTTTTCTAATCTAAAGTGTATTCTTGTTGTGGTTTAAGACATTATTTGTATTAAAAAGCACCACTTATTTTATTGCGTAGATACGTATATAAAAAAATGTATATATATGTATATATATATATATATATATATATATCTATATATATATATATATATATATAATATATATATATATATATATATATACGCGTTAACAGAAAAATGTATACACATGCTAAAAAGTATGTGTTTGTATGTATGTATGTTTGGTATGTATGTATATGTGTATGTATGTATGTATGTATGTATGTATGTCTGTTGTAGTATGTATGTATTCTTAGGTTTTCATACTCTATTTTCCTCTCCATTCAATTTTTCTGTGGTGTATGACATTGTGAAAAGAAATGAATAAAGGAAGACAGCAAAGGAGAATAGATATGAAAATGGAGGGAGAAGAATAGAGATAAATAGACAGATAGACAGACAGACAGATAGGTAGATAGATAGATAGATAGATAGATAGATAGATAGATAGATAGATAGATGATAGATAGATAGATAGACAGACAATGTGAGTGTGTATGTGAGAAGAGAATATG
>NW_021836079.1:0-26556 GCF_006345805.1 Octopus sinensis
TTTATAAGCCATTTAAGAAACACACAAAAACCGTTAGATTCACTGCAACATTTAAACTTAATTTGTCAAAATATTTTCGTCGCTTTGAGACCCGCGACCTGTTCACTGACAAACTTCGTGCTGCATCACGAATTTTGTCAGGGAACAGGTCGCGGTCTCAAAGCGACGAAAATTTGACAAATAAATTTAAATATTGAAGTGAATCTAACGGTTTTTGTGTTTCTTAATGGCTTATAAACACCTTCCACGCTGCAATTATTTTGAAAATTGTCCCGTTTATAAATGTTTCAAAGTGGTTTCCTTGCATGCATGTCCTGCAGTCAAATGAATGAAACATGTGTGCACGCGCGTGGTGTGTGCTCGCGTAGTGTGCGCGCGTGTGTATGTATGCTGTGTATGTGTCTGTGTCTGTGTGTGTGTGTGTGCTGTGTATGTGTTTGCATGTACGTTTGCATGCATCTATGTGTGTATTGCGTGGAATTGGTGGCATGCAGACAGCCAGGTTTGCTTCTGTGTGCTCAGGAAGGCTCAGGAAATGTACTTGGAGAAGAAAGCGTACCTTGAGAGTATCTTTTAAGTAGAAATATCTTGAAAGAATTCTTATAAAAACCAGTGATTTAAATATATTCTAGTTCCTGTAACCTTATTTGCTACTAACTGTTTTACGTTGAATGCATCTAGAATTGAATATGTGATGGACAAGTGTATACCATTATAATTTAATGATATATAGAGGTCATATTAATGAGACGGTTACAATCTGAGATGAAGTGGACATTATCACCATAAGCATATTATTAATCTAAGGTCAAATGTGTTAGCGGTGAGAGCGAGGAGAAAGGTATTACTATTATGTTAAGTGGTTACTTGAAGGAAGAAATAGAAAGAGAGAGAAAGATAGAGAGAGAGAGAGAAGGAATCTGTTACATGGTATATATATATATATATATATATATATATCTATATATATTTATAATATATATATTTAATATATATATCGAATTTATTTCAATTGAATTTAAACTTAATTGTAATTCGAATTTAATTGTAGCCCTGAAACGTACGTAGTTTTTTTTACTTATTATATATTGATTATTCATTTTTATACTTTTTGAGATCTATTTATATGTTTTATAAAAATATAGATTATTTGATTTTTTTATGTTTTGGTTTATGTCTATCACTGTTTAAGTTGCATAATAGCGGTTTTATCATCTCTAATTTATATTGATATATATATATATATATATATATATATATATATATATATAATATATATATATATATATATATATATATATATATATATATATATATATAGATATATATATATATATATAGGCGCAGGAGTGGCTGTTTGGTAAGTAGCTTGCTAACCAACCACCTGTTCCGGGTTCATTCCCACTGCTATAGCCCCGGGCCGACCAATGCCTTGTGAGTGGATTTGGTAGACGGAAACTGAAAGAAGCTGTCGTATATATGTATATATATATAAGTGTGTGTGAATATGTTTGTGTGTCTGTGTTTGTTCCCCTAGCATTGCTTGACAACCGATGCTGGTGTGTTACGGGTCGGTCCCCGTCACTTAGCGTTCGGCAAAAGACCGATAGAATAAGTACTACTGGGCTTACAAAGAATAAGTCCCGGGGTGCTCCAGCATGGCCGCAGTCAAATGACTGTAACAAGTAAAAAGAGTAAAAAGAGTAAAGAGTATTATATATATATATAATATATATATATATTTCAGGCCTTTTGCCTACAGTAGTTAGAATTATATTTACTAGGTTAAGGTGGCAAACTGGCGGAATCGTTAGCACGGCAGAAGAAAAAATAACACATTCTGTACTGCTTTATATACTAAGTTCAAATTCTGCCGAGGTCGATTTCGCCTTTCGAACATTCGGGATCAATGAAATAAGTTCCAGTTGAGCACTAGGGTCCATATACTCAAGTAGCCCTCTCCACCAAAATATCACAACTTGTATCGAGAGCAGAACCGATTATTTTACCCGAAGTATTATTCTCTAACAAACAATAACGAATTTCAAATAAGAAACAGAGACTTTCTGTTTTATGCAGGCTACACGACAATAATAATAGGTTATGTACACATCGAAAAAAATATTCTAGATAATGCAAGATGTCAATTGAATTAACATGGTAAAACTATTTCGTATTTTATCTCTAGTTATTATTATAGTATACGTTTTGTGTATATGTATGTGTTTAATTACCATATTATAATTCAACTTATAATATGCCTTTGTAATGTCATTTTGCCTACGTCTAGACAAGTTTTTATACGGATTTGTTTTCTTTTACTGCTGTGATATCGTTTCGCTTCTACAGTTTCTTATTTCTGATGTTTTTTCTTTTCTTCCACTAATTAAAACATGTTCAAAATTGATGTGCTAAGTAAATCTGTATTGTATTTTCTTAAATATCGTTTTTCATTGCATTATATTTTTTTCAGTTTAGAGGAATTATTTCAACTATGTTTTTTATATATATATATATTATATACAAACATATATATACATATATATATATTATATACACATATATGTATATATATATATGTATATATGTATATATTATACATATATAAATATGCATATACGTAAAGTTATATATATATATATATATATAATATAGAGACATATATATAAAGTTATAATATATATATATGTGTGTGTGTATAATATAACATATGTATTTCTATATAGGTATATATATATATATATATATATATATATATAATATATATATATATATATATATATATATATATATCATACATATATATGTATATAATACATATTGTTGTTATGTATGTATGTATGTACATGTATGTGTATGTGAGTGAAATTATTTTTAAAATCGTATTATCGTTTTCTGAGATTTTAATTGGCTTCAATTTGTATAATTTTCACACATGCGTAAATCTCTAACTTACACAATTTTCTGTTGTTACTTCTCTTTCAACGTCTTTACTTCAATTCCAGAAATATTCAAATTTAATGTGATTTTCTTTTTCTTTCTTTTTTTTTTCAGCCACTTTTCATCACTACTGTATTTAAAAAGAAAAGTTCTGTCGAATTTTTTTCCATATTATAAATTCTTAAACCATTTCCTTCAAGCTTAGTATGTGAGTGTATGTAAGTGTGTGTGTATGTGTCTGTCTGCCTCTGTGTTTATGCGCATATATATATAATATATATATAGATATATATATATATATATATATAATATATATTGTATGTATGATGTATGTATGTATGTATGTATGTATGTATGTAGGCTAGGCTTAGGAGTGGCCGTGTGGTTAGTAGCTTGCTTACCAACAACATGGTTCCAGGTTCAGTCCCACTGCGTAACACCTTGGGCAAGTGTTTTCTACTATAGCCTCGGGCCAACCAAATTCTTGTCAGTGGATTTGGTAGACGGAAACATATATGTATGTATGTATGTATGTATGTATGTGTGTATATGTTTGTGTGTCTGTGTTTGTCCCACCAACATCGCTTAACAACCGATGCTGGTGTGTTTACGTCCCTGTAATCTAGCGGTTCAGTAAAAGAAACCGATAGAATAAGTACTAGGCTTACAAAGAATAAGTCCTGGGGTCGATTTGCTCTAAACAGAGTAAAAGAGTTAAAGAGTATATATATATAAATATATATATATATATACGCACATATATATATATGCATAAACAAAAGCATGATAATGTATATATATATATATATTTACATGCCCATAAACGTACATGTACAATGCATATGTACATGTATATATGTATATACACATAAGCGTGCACTCACGTACCCATATACATGCACACATGTATATATATACACACACACACACATACATGCACACACACATACAAACATACAAACACACACACTCACACACACTCACACTCACAAATGTATGTATATATATACTTATAATATATATATATATAGATATATACATACATACATACATACATACATACATACATACATACATACATACATACATACACGTACACAGATTTTGCCTGTAAAACTCTTTGAACGACACATGCGTTTATGAAACTCATGTTTTATTTTCTTTCTTTCAACTCAATCACATGATGACATGGCCAAACTGAAGTATAACAACTTCCTGCATGTCAAATTCTGCCAGATGGAATGCTGCTGCCATTACTGCAAAAGACAAGAAAACGAATTTCGTTTTAGACCACCCAGCACAATAGGAACCACAAAAGGACAACAACCACGAGAACAACAACACTACCAACAACAACAACGATAATGACGGCTGATATTTAAAAATAAAAAAATTCGTGACAAGCTTTCTAGAAATCTCCGTCTCTCACACACACCTCCTTCTTTCTCTTTTTCTCTGTCTATCACTTCCCCTCTCTCTCTCTCTCTCTCTCTCTCTCTCTCTCTCTCTCTCTCTCTCTCTCTCTTGATTCAAGAAATCACCGTCGTTACCTTTCAACATTTGCTTTGTCGTGTTTATTGTGTACCATCATGACCAATCTTGTAATGTAGTCAAGTTATTCGTTTCAACCCTGTCAGCACTGTCCGTGTGGACCTATGATCACCTGTCTTACTGTATCAGCTTAATATCAATCTAGCCATCCAACCGTCCATATTCTCCGCTCATCATTCCCGAGGGGGCCGTGCGTGAAATATCCTCAGACACTTCCTCCATAGAGCCTTATCAAAAGCAACCGTAATTAGACGTTTAGGATGGATTCCCAGGCGTGACCAGTTGAGACTATGGATATTATTCGACCACTTCGTTCTTGGTCTACCAATTGGTCTCCTGCTGGTTGGCCCGGCTTGAAGAATCCGTCTTGCGATACATTCTTATCACATCATCGCCGATTTCGTAACATGAAGCCCTCTTCCGCTGCTGCCATTACGATGTCGGCTGGAGATTTTCTCTCTGCATAGAAAAGCATTCTTGGGAAGAGAAAGAATATTTTCTGATCTCCTAAGTGCAGTCACCATAAAATCATCTGCATACACTATCAGAAATAATGTTTCGAAGACTACATTATCAAGTGCACGATTGCCTTTCCTTTTGTAATTGTATTTCTGTGAACAGATGGTTATACATTTTATTTTATTGCTGTGGAAAAATAATGAAATATTTGCAACAGTAAATATTGAGGTATTCCAAGGAAGTAGAGAAGTTTAATCTTTTCTTATCAATCATGTTATAAGATTTTCTTTGAGATTTTTAATCTAAATATGACCATTTGAGTAGGAGTAGTCTCAGAGTCTCATGTGAAATGGAATAAACGCGTTAGGATAGGGTAACGGGTAAAGAACCCCTTCGGTCATGAATGGCTATTGGATTGTACCTAGAAAGTTACTCTCCGAGGCACAAGTCCAAGCAAGGTTCACTCTTCACGCCACCTATGTTACCCAAGGGAAAGGCAAAGGCCGATACAGCTTGGCACCAGTGACGTCATATATCATTTCTACAGCCGAAGGCTATAGTAGAAGACACTTGCCCAATGTGCCACGCAGTGGGACTGAACCCGGAACCATGTGGTTGGTAAGCAAGCTACTTACCACACAGCCACTCGATCAACTAATATCTATACTCTTCAGCAACAATCAGCGAGAACTGACTAAATCCTTAAACTTTCTATTTGGGATTAATTAAAGATTTATTTAGAGACAAGGATTGAAATCTGAGTTTTAGTATTTCATTACAGCTTTCACTTACCTTCATAGATTTGACAGATGTTTCTGTAATCAAAAACTGCGATCTGTGAAGCGGAATAGATCTATTGTTGTTGTTGTTGTTGTTGTTGTTGTTGTTGTTGCTGCTGTTGTTGTTGCTGCTGCTGCTGCTTGTTTGTTTGTTTGTTGAGCGAAGCGGTCTTCGTCCCAGAGCTAGCAAGATCGCGCCTCTGTAATGGGAGAAGGCCGAAACGTGGTCCTTTGCTATTCGTAAGACCCGCAGACGAGCAAGCAAGTCAACCCCCGACACCGAGAGCATCGACAGATGGATGAATGCGCATCCAGGCTCAGCGGTTGCGTAGGAAGTCGAGGATGCTGCTGCTGCTGCTGCTGCTGTTATTGATATTGTTGTTGTTGTTGTCGTCGGGTTGGGGCTGGTGGATGGTGGTGATGGGATAGCCAAGGTCAGCTCCGATTCCGCAGACCAAAGACACTCGTCATGATTTCTCCACTTTCCTTTCTAGACTCAGTGGATTTAAAACTACATTATTGAATATATCTGTTTCTTTTTTTCAAATAACAATGTAAAAGGTTTGCTAACTGTAACTGACTTATGTTTCCACATAGAAGTTCTCGTAAGCAGCAACATTATAAAATTAACCAGTGGTTCATTTGCTTACAATACTAAGTCCAATTTCGATCGTAGTAAAACCTCATACCAATCTTAACTCCAAGGTCAAATGTGTCTCTTATTATTTCTACATCACTGAGAAAGAAAATAAGTATCAACTCAGAAAATATGGAAGTTTCTGTAAAGAATTTTGTTTTTAAAAGATCCCTGGTCCCGGAGTAGAATGCGGCATATGATCTACTTGGTTATTTGTTAGGCAAAAAACAGTATCGGCGGAGCGTTTTATATGTTCTGATGTTTATGTATATCTCTCTAAGTCATGCGACGGCACATGGTGTAATTACTAGGGTGTTGATCACATAACCGTAAAATCATGGGTTCGATTCCTGAACCTGGTTTTGATTTGAGTCTTTGAGGAAGACACCTCATTTCACATCACTTCCATCTCTGACTAGTCAGTAGTATAACTTGTAACAAATTAGCCTCCTATCCAGAGAGGAGACCCGTACTTTCAATCAGTAATGGAACCGAGTTAAACTTCTGGAACCGAATTAAACTTAATTATAAAGGAGCATGTAGGCACAAGAAAGACTTCAACATTTTAACTTAACGTTTTGAGTTCAAATCCTTCCGAGGTCGACTTTGCTTTCAATTTTTCCGTTATCGATAAAATAAATTCCAGTTTAGTGTTGGGTGGAATTTTAAATACCTGTGGCTTTGTGTTTGCAAAGTAATCGCCTATTATATCCACGTGGGTTATATCATGTAGAAGGAGAAGAATAATTGATATAGATTATAAAGTATTATACACCAAATTATATACAGCAGAATTTGTTTCATGCACGAATCACTAGATTATTGAAGAAATAAAATGTGAAACAACATCACGTCATTCATATCTAAAGATCAATTTCCTAGGATCTCAGAAGCCTGTATTTGTAAGACAGAATATCAGATAAATATAATCCCTACATCAGAATCAAAGGAAACAACATTACGTGGTAATTCAATTTACAAAAAATAGCAGTTGAATTTCTCTCAAAAGAAAGCGATTGTAGAACAGGGGTGTCATTCATGTCCAAAGTTCAATTTCCTATAATGCCAAAAGTTTAGAAATGCGCGGCAGAACACTTGGTAGTTATAATCTCTACATCAGAACCAAAGAAATGACCTCTATCTGTTCATTCAATCTGCAAAAATAGCAGTTGAATTTCCCTTGAAAGTAAGAGATTTTTGTTTCCGCAGTAATGTATATTATGCATTAAACCTTTAAAAAAGAAAATGGCGGATTATGGTGGATGGGATATAGTAAAACAGGGCCGAAATCGCAATCTAAGTAATGGAAACCACAAAGCATTGTGCCTGCTTGAAAGAAATCAATATTTTCAAGGTGTCAGATTAAGTACAATAGATAATACCCCCTCCACAAACACACATGCACACACACATACATACATGCACACATAACGTATATACAAACACATACACACTACATGTGGTTATCTGATTTCATATCCAGTTGAGGTCATTTTATGTCATTAAATTTGTTTATACATTTATACTATTTTCAGCCACAAGACCGTGAGGTTATTGCTGAATGCTGGGCACTGCTTCTAACGGTTTAGCTGATTCTATCAGTCGTAGAAATTTCGGTTTGATGCATATGCTACCAAACTCTATTTGTCGTACAGCTAATGTACAGGGCATACGTAGACTTACATTAAACAACAAAACATTTAGTTTTCTCGGTTTTATCAGGTGTAAATATAAACACAGATATGGATACATAAGTTAATGAAACTAAAATAAAATAATAAAAAAACAATGGTATTAACAGCATGAATTTTGTTTGTCACACTGTTTCAAACTATTTCCAAACGAATAGAAGATTCTATCATCACCATCATCATCATCACCACCATTATCATCATCATCATCATCATCATCATCATCATCATCATCATCATCATCACCACATCATCATCATCATCATCATCATCATCATCATCATCATCATAATCATCATAATCATCATCATCATCACCATCATCATCATCATCATCATCATCATCATCATCATCATCATCACCATCATCATCATCATCATCACCATCATCATCATCATCATCATCATCATCGTCGTCATCATCATCATCATCATCATCATATCATAATCATCATCATCATCATCATCACCATCATCATCATCATCATCAACATCACACCACCACCGCCATCATCATCATCATCATCATCATCATCATCATTTTCATTTTCATTTTCTTCTTCTTCTTCTTTTTCTTCTTCTTCTTCGTCGTCGTCGTCGTTATTGTTTAGCATGTGACGTTTTCAAGCTTGCTTGGTTCAAACGGAACCTGTTAAGGCAGATCTTTCTACGTCCGGATACCCGTCTTCCTGTCGCCATCCATCAACTGCTTCTATGCAAGTTAATATTTTCTTATGGCCAGACATGTTTTCCAAGAAAGACTGAAAACGAATACGCAGCCTTCATATCTAAAAAAAACTGCAAACTGCAATATTCATATTGGAGTATATAAAGACCTTTAGAAGTCAATTCGCTTTTCGATTACATCTTCAAGAGGAGTTACAAACCTCAGCACTATAAACCAACAACACACGCGCCATTCATTACGGTGGTACTGTAACTGCCGCTGAAAGGTGTATAGGCGCAGGAGTGGCTGTGTGGTAAGTAGCTTGCTAACCAGCCACATGGTTCCGGGTTCAGTCCCACTGCGTGGCATCTTGGGCAAGTGTCTTCTGCTATAGCCCCGGGCCGACCAATGCCTTGTGAGTGGATTTGGTAGACGGAAACTGAAAGAAGCCTGTCGTATATATGTATATATATGTATGTGTGATTGTGTTTGTGTGTGTGTGTTTGTCCCCCTAGCATTGCTTGACAACCGATGCTGGTGTGTTTACGTCCCTGTCACTTAGCGGTTCGGCAAAAAGAGACCGATAGAATAAGTACTGGGCTTACAAAGAATAAGTCCCGGGGTCGATTTGCTCGACTAAAGGCGGTGCTCCAGCATGACAGCAGTCAAATGACTGAAACAAGTAAAAGAGTAAAAGAGAGAGAGTCCAATGACACTTATTTACAACGAAGTGGACTGCATGACAATGACAGAGAAGATATACGTGATTGCCGGGCCTGTTAATATTAGCTACGCAATACCTACCCTCCCAGTCAGTTTAGATCAGAAACCATGAGAACCACTGCCTGGTATTGCATCAGGGGATTTATTATCATTATTATTATTATTATTATTATTATTATTCTATGTTTAACTTTTGCTTTATATTTGTACAAGTTGGCTCCAAGTCTCACCCAGAGACCTCAAGAGACAACAGGGTTGGAAGTTCATGTTGTTATGCCTAATGTGCCATATATTTGGGGTGTGAGGGTGTTGTACTAATGAATGTCTAAAAAAAGTTTTTTCTTTTTTTTATTTAAACCGAAAATTATGTTTGTTTTAAACCTTGAGATTACATAGAAAGTATTTTGCGTAGGATATGAGCAGTTCCCATGAGCACTATCTTTTGAATTTCTGCCATTTTGGGTTCCTGGTATCTGAGTTAGGTAGCTATCAGCCCCTTTTGCTATCATTCCCAGGGCACCTATGACAACAGGTATTGTTTTAGTCTTCAGGTTCCACATTTTGCTGATTTCTATTTCAAGATCTTTATTTGTTCAGTTTTTGGTAGGTCTTGACAGATACGTTTATATCGATTGGGACAGTCATATCAATGAGGAGGCATGTTCTTTGCTTGAAGTCTTTCAATATGATGTCTGGCATATTTGCATCTTTCTTTCTGTCAGTTTGAATGGGGAAGTTCCAGAGGAGTGAGATGTGGTCATTTCAAGCACTGGGGTGGTTTGTGTTCCACCAGTTTTTTTCATGGGGCAAATCCAGGTTTTTACAGATTACCCAGTGAAAATGTGCAGCTCTATCGTGCCTGTTGAGATACTCTGTAGGCGCTAGTAGAAGACTGCACTTGGAGACCACATGGTCAATGGTTTCATTTTGTTGCTTGCATACACGACACGTTGGACTGCTCTGATCTTTAATATGTTGGCCTGGTAGTTTCTTGTTGGTAGGCATTGATCTTGAGCTGCTATGATAAACCCCTCTGTTTCAGATTTTAAGCCAGAGGCCATTAGCCATTGATGGGTCAGGGCTTTGTCAACACCTGCATTATTTGCTCTCTTTGGGTATTTGCAATAGAGAGGTTTCTTGCATTTATCATTCAGAATATCTAAGGCCGCAGATTTAGCACGGGTTTTCATGCGCTTAGCTTTTTCTGTGCTTGTTTCTTGTATGTCTATCTCTAATTCCGAAAATGCTTGTATTTATTATTATATTATTATTATTATTATTATTATTATTATTATTATTAGATTATTATTATCATTATTATTATTATTATTATTAGTTATTATATTATTATTATTATTATTATTATTATTACTATTATTATTATTACTATTAATTATTATTACTATTATTCAGTAGTTTTATTTTTATAGCGTGCTTTCACTTCACTACCGAGCGCAGCTGTGTGTGCCTTGGGTATTGCTGTGATTTGTTGTGATGCTCTGATGGTTATTGTATGCAAAGTGCTCTGCGTAGGAGTGTGTGCAGTACCTAGTAGTGCAATTTTCTGTATGTTATAGTGTTTGTAAGTCCTGGTGTTTTTGTTATGTATTGTCTGAATATTTTTTTATCATGCCTAATGCCTACTATGATAGGAATTGTTTCTGTTTCAGGTTCCACATTCTAGTTACTCTATTTCCAGGTCTTTGTATTTTGAGAGTTTCTCCATTTCTTTTAGAGGACACGTTATCATCTGCCGGTATTGATACATCAATTAGAAAGCATTTTTTTCTTCATGTCTCTGACAACTATATCTGGTCTGTTGGCCTTAATTTTCTATCTGTGTGTATCGGCATATCCCAGAGTATGGTTGCTTTCTCGTTTTATGTGACCTTTTTGGTGTGTGCCTATCAATTTTTCTGTTGTTTATTCCATAATGTTGGCATAGCTTGGCATTATTACTATTATTATTATTATTATTATTATTATTATTATTATTATTATTATTATTATTACCTCTGCCTTTAGCGAAGGCGGAGATATGTTTTCAGTCGTGTTCGTTGTTTGGCGTGGACAAGGTATCTCAAGAACCGCCGGATGGATTGATGAAACTTTCAGGGATGTTGGTTTGGCCGTGACTGGCACGAACTAATTAGATTTGGGGATCGCTCCATACCGGACAAGGATTCTGAATTATTTACCGTTTTTTTTATTTCATTTTTGAGAGCAGTCGAGTTCATTCTCGTTTGTGAGAGTAGTCGAGTTTATTATTATTATTATCATCATCATTATTATTATTATCATCATCATTATTATTATTATTATTATTATTATTATTATTATTATTATTATCATCATCATCATCATCATCATCATCATCATCATTTGATTTGACTCGAGCATTCCTGATAGAATTTATGTGGATAGCAGGTTACTATATGTAACATTAGCTATCACAAGCTTTCATTCAATAAACTTTCAAGTAACTACCGCTGCTGCTGCTACTACTACTACTATACTACTACTACTACTACTACTACTTCTACTACTACTACTACTACTAATAATAATAATAATATATTTTAAAAAGGATTGACGTAACTCTTCACAAAGTTAAACAGTCAAGACGAAGTGCTCTTTCGTCTTGAATTATTATTATTATTATTATTATCAGTAGTTTTATTTTATTTTTATAGCGTGCTTTCACTTCACTACGAGCGCAGCTCTGTGTGCCTTGGGTATGTGCTGTGATTTGTTGTGATGCTCTGATGGTTATTGTATGGAAAGTGCTCTGGTAGGATGTGTGCAGTGCCTAGTAGTGCAATTTTCTGTATGTTATATGTGTTTGTAAGTCCTGGTGTTTTTGTTATGTATTTGTCTGAATATTTTTTTATCATGCCTAATGCACCTACTATGATAGGAATTGTTTCTGTTTTCAGATTCCACATTCTAGTTACCTCTATTTCCAGGTCTTTGTATTTTGAGAGTTTCTCCATTTCTTTTAGAGACACGTTGTCATCTGCCGGTATTGATACATCAATTAGAAAGCATTTTTTTCTTCATGGTCTCTGACAACTATATCTGGTCTGTTGGCCTTAATTTCTCTATCTGTGTGTATCGGCATATCCCAGAGTATGGTTGCTTTCTCGTTTTATGTGACCTTTTCTGGTGTGTGCCTATACCATCTTTTTTCTGTTGTTATTCCATAATGTTGGCATAGCTTGGCATTATTACTATTATTATTATTATTATTATTATTATTATTATATTATTATTATTATTATTATTATTACCTCTGCCTTTAGCGAAGGCGGAGATATTGTTTTCAGTCGTGTTCGTTTGTTTGTCCGTGGACAAGGTATCTCAAGAACCGCCGGATGGATTCGGATGAAACTTTCAGGGATGTTTGGTTTGGCCTCGTGACTGGCACGAACTAATTAGATTTGGGGATCGCTCCATACCGGACAAGGATTCTGAATTATTTACCGTTTTTTTTAATTTCATTTTTGAGAGCAGTCGAGTTCATTCTCGTTTGTGAGAGTAGTCGAGTTTATTATTATTATTATCATCATCATTATTATTATTATCATCATTATTATTATATTATTAGTATTATTATTATTATATTATTATTATTATTATTATTATTATCATCATCATCATCATCATCATCATCATCATTTGATTTGACTCGAGCATTCCTGATAGAATTTATGTGGATAGCAGGTTACTATATGTAACATTAGCTATCCACAAGCTTTCATTCAATAAACTTTCAAGTAACTACTGCTGCTGCTGCTACTACTACTACTACTACTACTACTACTACTACTTCTACTACTACTACTAATAATAATAATAATAATAATATATTTTAAAAAGGATTGACGTAACTCTTCACAAAGTTAAACAGTCAAGACGGAAGTGCTCTCTTCGTCTTGACTATTATTATTATTATTATTATTATTCAGTAGTTTTATTTTTATTTTTATAGCGTGCTTTCACTTCACTACCGAGCGCAGCTCTGTGTGCCTTGGGTATGTGCTGTGATTTGTTGTGATGCTCTGATGGTTATTGTATGGAAAGTGCTCTGCGTAGGATGTGTGCAGTGCCTAGTAGTGCAATTTTCTGTATGTTATATGTGTTTGTAAGTCCTGGTGGTTTTGTTATGTATTTGTCTGAATATTTTTTTATCATGCCTAATGCACCTACTGATAGGAATTGTTTCTGTTTTCAGATTCCACATTCTAGTTACCTCTATTTCCAGGTCTTTGTATTTTGAGAGTTTCTCCATTTCTTTTAGGACACGTTGTCATCTGCCGGTACTGATACATCAATTAGAAAGCATTTTTTTCTTCATGGTCTCTGACAAATATATCTGGTCTGTTGGCCTTAATTCTCTATCTGTGTGTATCGGCATATCCCAGAGTATGGTTGCTTTCTCGTTTTCTGTGACCTTTTCTGGTGGGTGCCTATACCATCTTTTTCTGTTGTTATTCCATAATGTTGGCATAGCTTCCAATGTATGTAAGTTCCAACTCTGTCATGTCTGTGATATATTACTTCTTAGCCAGGACTGGCTGGGCAGCTAGAGATAATATGATTATTGTTTCTTGTCCATCTCCACATATTCTGCAGTTACTTGTAATATTTCTTTTCATTACATGTTTTTGGTAATTTCTGGTGGGGAGGCTTTGGTCTTGTGCTGCAATTAAATCCCCTCTGTCTGCTTTGAGTCCTGAGCTTCTCAACCATTGCTGGGATTTTTCTTTGTCTATTTCTTTTGCGTTAGTTTAGTCCAGTATTTACCATGAAGGGGCTTTTCTTGCCATCGTTTTATCATGGTTCGTTGCTGTTCTATTTTTAGTTTGGATTCATTTTTTTATAGCTTTTGTTGTTTCTTCATCCTTCTTCTTCTTCTTCATGTTTATTAGGTGGTATGATGATTTCTTGTTTGTATTTGTCAGCTTCCTTAAATACTGAGAACAGTTTTTTGTTTTGCTCGTGTTTTGCCGCTATCTGGATCAGTTTTCTTCTTCTGAAGTAGATATTTTTGCAGTCCTATGGTGGTTATTTTATAGTAGTTTTCCAGCTGTATAAGGCCTCTACCACCTTCTATACGTTGTATATATAGTCTTTCTATGTCAGATTTTGGGTGGTGCATCCTAGATCCTGTCATTATTTTTTTGTTTCCTGTCTATTTTGGTCAGTTCATTTCGTGTCCAGTTAAGGATATTGTAGCTGTAACTTATAACTGGGACAGCTAAAGTGTTGATACCTATTATCTTGTTTTAGCATTGAGCTCTGTGTTAGTATTGATCTAACTCGTCTATAATATTCTTTTTTTATTTTCTCTTTCATTTATGTGTGTTGTGTCTTATCTAGTTCATGGATTCCTAAGTATTTGTAAGTTTGGCTTGGTCTAATTCTTTTATTTCATTTGCTTCATCTAGTGTGATGTTGTTACTCTTAACTAGTTTTCTCTTTCATGGTTACTTGGCGCATTTTTCTAATCCAAATTTCATATCTATTTCTTTGGTAAATCCATGAACTGTCTTTAATAGTGTTTCCAGCTGTTTGTCATTTGCAGCGTATAGTTTTAGGTCATCCATATATAAAAGGTGGCTGATCGTTTTGCCGTAACATTATATCCGCATCCAGTTCTATTTAGCATATCAGATAGAGGTGACAGTGCCAAGCAGAAAAGGAGTGGAGAGAGCGTATCTCCCTGGATATTCCTCTTCTAATGGGGATGTCTTTGGTTTCATGAGTCCCTCTTTGTTTGGAGGTGTAGGACTGTTTGCCATTTATTCATAGAGTGCTCTATGAATTTTATGATTGTTGGTGCTACTTTGTTAATGGCTAGTGTTTCGAGGATCCATGTGTGGGGGATGCTCATCGAACGCCTTTTTTGTAGTCAATCCAGGCCATACTGAGGCCTTTCTTCTTTCTGTGGCTGTCTTCAGTTACGGCTTTATTAATCATTAGTTGATCTTTACAGCCATATGAGCCTTTGCGGCATCCTTCTGCTCTTCTGGGAACAGTTTGTTTTCGTCCAGGTGCTTGTTCAGCCTTGTGATATCACTGCAGTAAATGCCTTGAACATAGTAGGGAGGCAGGTTATTGGTCTGTAGTTTTCTGGTTTTTTTCTGTTTCATTTGATTTGGGAATTAGATGGTTTCCCCTTCGTGAGCCATTCAGGCATTGTCTCTGGCTCTGCTAGTACGTTGTATTATTATTATTATTATTATTATTATCATCATTATTATTATTAAAGACGACGAGATGGCAGACTCTTAGCGGCATTTCGTCCGACTTCACGTTCTGAGTTCAAATTCCGCGCAGGTGGACTTTACCTTTCATCCTTTAGGGGTCGATAAAATAAGTTCAATGTAATCAGCTATCCGCCTTCACCCCAAAAATGTCATGCTTTGAGCCTATAGCAGAAAGGATTATTATTATTATTATTATTATCATTATTATTTCTGCTGAGTTCGACTTTGCCTTTCATCCTTTCGGGATTGATAAATTAAGTACCAGTCTAAATCTGGGTTCGATGTAATCGGCTAGTCCCTGCCCCCACTATTTCAGGCCTATTGCCTTTAGTAGAAGGATATTATTATTATTATTATTATTATTATTATTATTATTACTACTACTACTACTACTACTATTATTATTATATTATTATTATTATTGAGTCTGTCGTCTGCGGCTCTTTAAAAGTTATGCCTCGCGTCTATTAAAGAAATCGATACTCCAGCGTACCATTACGAGGCTTTATCAACGGATCCATTGATGTATAATAAAATTATACGCAATCCTTCCTTTTGCTTTAAAAGGGAAAATTGATTTTTCGTTCATCTTTCTTCACTGGATTCAGTTATATCCATGTATATGTGCGTATTGCCTTTGCCTTTTTGGATTGTGAGACCTGGAATAGTAACAACATAACCACCGCACACTCACGCACACGAACTCAAACACAAACATACATACATACATATACGGACATATATATGCATACACATTGCTAACTACAATAATAACTAGAAAAGAAAGAATAATAATATACAATATGAAATATTTTTCGGATGTGTTTAATCCAGAAAAGCAAAGTACAAATCAACAAAAGAATTATATTTTACACTTCACATATATAGTATTAATTTAATTTAGAAGCAACAAGGCACCAGTAAGCGAAACGGAAATCCTTTGCTTTCTATAACCTCTCCAAAACCCACAGAAGTGTATACATATACATACATATACATACAAATATATATATATATATATATATATATATGTACGTACATCATATATGTATGTATATGAGTATGTGTGTGTATATATATATGAGAACAAATTTAGACTTGTATGTACGTGTATGTATGTATATATATATATACACACACACTTATATTATAATCTGTGTATATATATATATATATATATATATATATTATATATATACATATTGTATTATATATACAATATATGTATATATATATATACACACACACATTTATATTATAATCTGTATGTATATATATATATGTTAATATATATATATATATATGTGTATGTATATATATATATATATATATATATATATATATATATATACATATATATATATACATATATTATATGTATATATATATATATATATATATATATATATATATGTATGTATGTATGTATGTATACATTTTATATTATATATCTGGATGTACGGATATATATATATATAGGTATTCATTTATTCCTTTATTAATTTGAGCCACAGATTTTTGCTAAGTTGCGATATATATATATATACATATCTGTGTATGTGTGTTTGTGTATGTATATATATATGTATATGTGCGTGTGTGTGCGTGTATGCGTATCAACATATATGTGTGTATATATCTCTGTGTGTACATATATATACGTATATATGTATATATGCATGTATATATATATATATATATATATAGAGAGAGAGAGAGAGAGAGAGAGATATGTATGTATTCATATATGCATATGTATACATATATATATGTATATATTATATAAAATATGTATATATACATACATATATATATACATATCTTATTATATATATAAAATATATATATATATATATATATATTTATATATATATATATGCATGTATATCGATTAGCTTTGTGTAGGGGCAAAGCTATAAGCAAACACTAATCACACACATACACATACATACGTGGCGTTGAGGCTGTTCATGTACGTACAACCCTCATACAATATATATATGCGTATATGTTATAAGAATGTGTATGATTGAGAGGTCAAACAGGCTACCAAAATTTATTACTGCTTGCGAAATATTATGTTAATTTGTTTAACTTTATAATAATATATCTCATAAATGTAGTATTTATTTTGAGATATTTGTTTTGTCTTGTAGTATGTATCATTGAATATCTGCAAAGCGAAACCTATTCTTTTTCCCTCTAGGATTTTCCACAATGTGCGTGTGTACACCATAAAATGTGTTTTTGTGTGTCTATATGTGTGTGTGTGTGTGTGTAGTGGTAGTGGGGGAAAGATCGAGAGGTGTGAGCTGTCCAAATGGAAATATATTCAAATGTATTCAAATTTGTAAATCTTTCAATGGGTATGAATTTTGTATTGTTCCACATTGATAACAATATAGCGTGTAACGAAACGAAACATACGTACCGATTGTATTATGTAAGGTTTAAGATGCATAACTATACAGAGTGACTCACCAACGGTCCACGCCATGTCGCACACCACATATACGAAAAGAAGTCATTGATTTTATATATATATAGGCATGTCTCTTTATAACATATGCAGATATATAAGCATATATATATATATATATATGAATTTTGTATATATACACATATGTACTCATACACACACATGTTTCAGTTATTCTACTGTTGCCATGCATGAGCAAAATTCCTCAGTCTATTTCAGCCTTGCGTTCAGAATTTTATACCATTGCAAAATGTTAGGTCGTCCGGGGAATTACACAGAATAACATCTGAATATTCATTTTGAAAATATTGGTAACGATACCACCCATGATTTAAGGAAGACTATTGAAGAGCTGTGTCCCCTTGAAATCTAGATTTGCAGTTTCTGGGTTTCACCCAAGTTAGAGAAGGCGGAATTGTGGAACAATGCAGTTGGTCAAAGATTCGTATCGGTTTTAATGCCAAAATTTTCTGCCAGTCCTTCCAGAAATTACTTATGACTGTATAACATTCCCTCATATTCAATGATAGATAGATAGGTACATACATACATACAGACAGACATACATATATATTTACATATACATATATATATATAATATATATATTATTATATATATTATATATATATATAACAATCATTAGAAATTTTCGTTTTTACCTTATTTTTGCCTTCCTTATTTTAGAATGTTTATAATTTAACCTTTAAAGTAAGTTTTAATATGCTGGCCATTGATAAAATTTTTTTGGAAAATAATGTTTTCAAAGAAATGTTTCCTACTTAGATATATATATATGTATGTATGTAATATATATTGTATAATATATATATGTATACATATATATGTAAATGTATGTATATGTGATGTATGTAATATATACATATATATATATATATATTATATATATATATATTTATATATATATTATATATATTAATATATATATATATATATATATATATATATATATATATATAATATATATATATATATATTTATAATATATCCAGTCAGTCGAGTAGGTGGATGGATTCTTAGAGCATTCAGAACCAGAAATAAGGATACCTTGCTACTCGTATGGAGGACATTTATCTCAGTCATCTGGATTTCTACCCCATCTGTGATCGCCACACGGCCTCAAAGTGGTGGCAGAACTTGAGGCAGCCCAGCGTCACTACACAAAAAATATTGACTCGGTGAAACAGGTGAACTATAGAGAGAGGCTACAAGAACTGAAACTCTACTGGAGAGAAGGTGAGAATTGTATATGTGTATTCTGATATATAAATCCCGTTCTGTCTGTCAATTTTTTTGTGCGCTTATAACTTAAGTATTGTTCATCCGATCGCGCTGAAATTTTAAACCTGGATACAAGAGAGAGCTGGGCGTTCTGTAAATTAAATAGATTTTCAAAATTGTCAGTTTCAAAGTGAGAATCGCTATTTTGTAATCTTTTTGTCCTGTTTCTTTAGCCATCCTGTTCATTAACCTACGTTCTAAACAATTCATTACTACGTTTTCACATTTAAATAACAAATATATGTAAATAATGCTTGCTATTTGTAAATACAGTCTCATTTTTATTTAAATATTAGACCACGAACAACTGAACTCATTTCTGCGTTTGTAAGCAGCTAAAAAATTTGATATCACTCTAACTGGCAGAAACGTTAGCACGCTGGGCGAAATGCGTAGCCGTATTTCGTCTGCCGTATTTCGTTCTGAGTTCAAATTCCGCCGAGGTCGACTTTGCCTTTCATCCTTTCGGGGTCGATTAAATAAGTACCAGTTACGCACTGGGGTCGATATAATCGACTTAATCTGTTTGTCTGTCCTTGTTTGTCTCTTGTGTTCAGCCCTTGTGGGTTTAGTGGGTATAGTAAAGAAATATGTAATCAATCACGAGCATTCGCGGTCAAATTTGTCTTACGGTTGTTTTTCGTGCAATAAAACCCGTGACATGAAAAAACTACAAGGAAAAGGCAGTTACTTTAAGTGAGCAAAAAAGTGAAAATAAAGCAAATAAATAAATGTGTACTCAATTTTCTGAAGATATTCTCAACAAAATTCAGTTGAAAGTAGAAAAGAGTAATTGATTGCTTATAAAAAGTAAAAAAATTTGTGGGGGTTACATCTAAAACCATACCTAACGTTCTCGTCCAACTTAAAAAAATAAGCGGTATTGTTCAATTTTTGAGATAAAATTGATTTGCAAAGATATGCCTTATGTTATTTTATTACACATTGGGTTATTTCTGAAAACTTGATCCAAAAAACCTGAAATTGTAGCCTGTGTTTTGTCTGTATCAAAAGATAGTCGCTCAACTGCTATTCATTGAAAAGTAGAGGAAATTGGAATGCGATAATTATTTAACGCACTTTATATATATATATATATGTATGTATGTATGTATATATACACTTTATTTGCTTTATGCATAATTTTATAGACTTAATACACAGCACTCTCCCTCTTTCCTTCTCCCTTTTCGCCTTACCCTCTTTTTCTCGCCCTTTTTAATTTTGCTCTTCGAATTTCCCTTCAACTAACGTTACAGACGGGCCGAGTAACGGAGAGAAAAATCTTACTTAAAATAATTACACCTTTCACTCATCACCACCTCCCGCTCCCTTCCTCTATATCTCCCCTCACCTTTCCCATATCTCTCCTCCCCTCACCCTCCTTCTCTCCTCCTTCTCCCACTTGTCCACTCCTCTCTCTACGCATCCCCTTTCAAGTAATCACGTGGGAGCGTTATGGACGGGTTAAGTAACGGAAGAACCAGCAAAATTATAATATATTATATATATATATACTCTTTTACTTGTTTCAGTCATTTGCCTGCGGCCATGCTGGAGCACCGTCTTTAGTCGAGCAAATCGACCCCAGGTCTTATTCTTTGTAAGCCTAGCACTTCTTCTATCGGTCACTTATTGCCAAACCGCTAAGCTACGGGGACGTAAACACACCAGGATCGGTTGTCAAGCAATGTTGGGGGGGGGGCACAAACACAAACACAGAAACATATACACACACATACACATATATATACATATATACGACGGGCTTCTTTCAGTTTCCATCTACCAAATCCACCCTCAAAGCTTTGGTCGGCACGTGGCTATGGCGGAAGACACTTGCCCAAGGTGCCACGCAGTGGGACTGAACCCAGAACCATGTGGTTGGTAAGCAAGCTACTAACCACACAGCCACTCCTGCACCTATATCTATATGTGTGTGTATGTGTGTGTGTAATGGGTGTATAGGAGAGAGATGGGAAGGGGAGGGGAGAGGAGAGGAGGAGGGAAGAGAGAGATAGAGGGAAGAGAGAGAGAAGCAGAAGAATTTGGTGAGAACAGGATAATTTGTGGAGCACATTGTTCGGGAGTTGTACGAGGAATATTGCTTGAAACGATTATGGGCCTAGTGCAATGGAAACAGAAAATTTCGGGAGGAGATTAGCTAGTGTGTGTAGTATAGCTCGGGATGCAAAGCGCGCAGCATTATAGAGACTTTATCCGCCTGAGTACACCTTAGAAATTATATGAGATTGTAATGACTTTGAGGCCAAGTAATTGGAAAACATGTTTGTATACACACTGGTGAAAGAGGAGAAGGATGTGGAGAGTTGATTCTAATACATACAGATACAGCATATCCGAGTAAGATGAGAGTAAATATTGTAGCGTGGACATAAGACATGGCTTATGTATATGTGTGTTTGTGCGTGCATTTTCGCCGGGTTGCTTAATACTATTAAGTCTGTACGTGCATGTGTGTGTATGTGTGGTCGTGCGCATATTTATATGTTAGTGTGCGTGACTTCATCATGTGTTGTGTGTGTGCGTGTGGAAGGGCTTGCATATGTGTGTGTGTATATATATACATACATACATACATACATACATACATACATACATAATTATATATATATATATATTTATATATTATATATATATATATATAATATAATTATATAATATAATATATACAAAGAGCAATAAAGATTCAAGTTAATTTTTAAAAATTTACTTGAATATGGTACCTAACTTAGATGCACCAAAAAAAACTATACTGATTTAACAATACAGTAATGTGGGGTGATTATAAGCGAGAAAGAAGCAACAAGAATGGATAGGTTTTTAGTACGATCGTTTCATACAGGACAGGTTTTATTAAAAGTTGCAAAGATTACAGCATATAAACGAGTCCGTACTCATCAGCTAAAATACATGTAAGTTCTCTAGACAATCCTAGTGTTTGAGGCTATACTCATGAAGTACATGTAAGTTCTCTAGACATCCTAGTGTTTGAGGTTACTCATGAAGTATAGGTATACTTCATGAGTATAGCCTCAAACACTAGGATGTCTAGAGAATTACATGTATTTTAGTGATGAGTACGGGACTCGTTTATATGCTGTAATCTTTGCAACTTTTAATAAAACTGTCCTTGTATGAAAGATCGTACTAAAACCTATCCATTCTTGTTGCTTCTTTCTCGCTTATATATATATATATATATATGAAAAAACCAAGTAAAAAATAGAAAATGCTAAAATAATTTTATAGTGAACATTTCAGTACCGGTTTCGGTCATTTTGAGACCTTTTCAACTGTAACGATTAAATAATTAAATTTAGAAAAATTAGAAGAAAAGTTTTTTTAAAAGAATATTTCTATAGTAGTGTTCAGATTTAAGTGGCATTCTGCCTTTCTCTGACTCCCTTGTTTGCACTTGTGTGTTCGAGGTAGTTGTGAGTTCTTGGTAGGGTAGTAGAGGGAAGGCTGGTGAGGAAAGGGGGTGGGAGAATCTGGGAGTGCCTGATGGTCGTATTTTGAATGGTCAGTGGCGGCTGGCAGTCTCAGTTCAATTCAGGAGATATTTATATTGACAGGCTTGTTTATAGAATTAGCGTAGGTGTTATACTAAAAAACATTAGTGACAAACTTAAGGGGTAGGGGGTGAGAAGAAGAAGAAGAAGAGAAGAAGAAGAAGAAGAAGAAGAAGAAGAAGGAGAAGGAGAAGATGACGATGATGGTGATGGTGGTGATGATTATGACGACGATGATGATGATAACGATGATGATGAAGAAGAAGAAGAAGAAGGAGGAGAAGGAGAAGATGGTGGTGATGATGGTGGCGATGATGATGATGCCGATGATGATGATAACGATGATGATGAAGAAGAAGAGGAAGAAGAAGAAGAAGAAAAAACACAGAGAAGGGAGAATATGAATGGGTGTAAATATAGCTATGAAGGGGCTGATAGTAATGGATTCTATGGAGTGTAGTATTTGTGTGTGTATATATATTTTTTCTTTTATTCTAAAGTTGAGGTATATTAATTGTTTGTGGTAGACCCGTAAGAAGTGGCTTGTATTTTGTAATAAAGAGATTTTCTTTACTTATTCGTTGTCTCGAGGTTGTATCGTCCCTAAATTGGTAGAGGGGGAAAATTCTGAAGTTTGGTGTTTTTTTGTTGGCGCAAGTATCTATGTGTTGGCTAAAAGCTATTTTTCTGTTTTGGGGAATTTTTATCTGGGATCTGTGCAGGGCCATTCGTTTACGCAAACCATTTTTGTTGGCCTATGTACTGCTCTTGACACCGGAGCAGGTTAGTTAGTATATAGGTTCTCCGAAGCACATGTGAAGTTGCTTTTCACTGTAAAACGTTGTCCCTGTTTGAAGGAGAACTCAGAACCCTCGATTAGATAGTCGCATATCCCGCAATTGGGTCTTCCACATTTTTTACTGTCGGCTTCTGTGTTGAAGAGTGAATTCGGGCTTGTGTAAGGAGACTTTTCATGGATCTAGGCTGTCTTTTGCTTTTTATGATCGTGTGTGTGTGTTTGGAGGATTGTGTTCATTCTGTGGTCTTTTTTAGGAGGGGTATGTTGTGGGATGGTGTCGAAGGCTTCGTTATTGAGAGGGTGTGTGTGGAGATGTATGGTAAGGCTTTTGGTTGTAAGTTTTTTCTTTGATTTGGGATGTCTCAGTTCCTTGATGTTAAGTTGAAGGGCACGTTGAATGCATTTGTCAATAAGTGAAGGTGGATAGTTCCTGGTGATTAGGGTATCTTTTAGTTCTTGTAGTCGGTGTGTCTCTGGTGTTTGCGTTAGAGACTATAGTGCATATCCTTTTTGCTAGATTGAAGGGGATATTCATCCTGGTGTGTGTGTCTGGGTGCATGAATTGAATGGAAGATATTGCTTAGAGTCTGTAGGCTTATAGTATATGTCTGTTTCTATTATATTATTAGCTTTCTTAATGAGGATATCGAGGAAGGGGAGTTGTTGTTGGCTATATTCCATCGTGAATTGGATGTTTACGTCCAGTCCGTTTAAAATTTTCTGGAATTCTATGAGTTTTTCTATATTTTTATGCCAAAGGATGAAAACAGTCATCTAGATATCTCTTCGAGTTGTTTTCTATGTAGATGGAGAAAGGGCTGCCATATCTTTCTAGAACCTTACGATACAGACTGATCTCTAGGTATCCTATGACTAGGTTGGCAAAGGAGGGGGCCATTCGTGTACCCATCGCAGTCCCCGATTTTTGTCGGTAGAAGTTGTCATTGAAGGCGAAGAAGTATTTTCCAGGATGATAATTTAACCCCTTCTATCACAAATTCTTTTTTGATGCGCTGGGTGGTAGTCGTTGGCGTGATTTCTCTAGCCAGAATTGGATTGCCTCTAGTCCTAGGTTGTGGGGGATATGGAGTAGTTGAGGTGACTACTCGAAGGATACCAGTATGGTGTTTTGGTTTATAGTATTCGGTAGGTGATTGAGCATATCTAAGTCGTCCCTTATAAGATTTTGACATGTTTGAGGAGTGGTTTAAACAGGGTGTCTAAAAAGTTACTGAGGCGGTGGGTTTTCGCATATATATATATATATATAATATATATATATATATATATATATATATATATATATATATATATATATATAATATTATATATATAAATAAATATATATATATAGGGCAGCGAGCTGGCAGAAATGTTAGCACGACGGGCGAAATGCATAGCCGTATTTCGTCTGAGTTCAAATTCCGCCGGGGTCGACTTTGCTTTTCATCTTTTCGGGGTCGATAAATTAAGTACCAATTACGCACTGGGGTTGATATAATCGACTTAATCCGCCTGTCTGTCCTTGTTTGTCCCCTCTGTGTTTAGCCTCTTGTGTGTAGTAAAGAAATAGGTATTTCGTCTGCCGTTACGTTCTGAGTTCAAATTCCGCCGAGGTCAACTTTGCCTTTCATCCTTTCGGGGTCGATAAATTAAGTACCTTTTACGCACTGGGGTCGATGTAATCGACTTAATTCCTTTGTCTGTCCCTGTTTGTCCTCTCTATGTTTAGCCCCTTGTGGGCAATAAAGAAACAGATATATATATATATATATATATATATATACACGTGTGTAGATGTGTGTGTGTGTGTGTGTGTGCGTGCGCGCGTGTGCAGTGGTCTCACCACGCTACATTGCATGTGTACACATTAGTTGAAAAACAAACATTTTACACTCTTTCATCAATTTATGAAAAATTAAAAATATACAAATAAATCAAGCAAATAAATAAATAAATAGCAAGAATTTAGAGATGAAAGGTATTTGCTCTCCGGCTCTCCGGCAGAGAAATATTAATAAATACGTGTAAAAATAATCTTGTTTGTTATTATTTTTACTACTCACTGCGAACCGAAACTATATCAACCATTGCGGCTGCTTTGATTTTGCTACAACTTGTATTTAGTTTATTATATTATTATTATTATCATCATTATATAATTATTATTATTATTATATTATTAGTATTTTATTATTATTATTATTATTATTATCATCATCATCATTATGATTATTATTATTACTATTAATTATTATTATTATATTATTATTATTATCATCATCATCATTATTATTATTTATTATTATTATACTATTATTATTATTATTATTATTATTATTATTATATTATTATTATTATATTTATTATTATTATTATTATTAATATATTTATTATCATTATTTATTATTATTATTTTGTTATTATTATTATTATTTTGTTCTGCAATAATAAAATGTTGTTTGTTTGTTTGTTTGTATTTTGTGTTTGTTTTATATATTATTTGTTTGCTTATTTTTTGATTTTCGTGTTTGTTTGTTTGTTTTTTTTTGTTTTTTTCTTCTCTGCAGATTTCTTTGTGAGGTGCACATGTGAAATGCATTCGAGCAAAAATTTACTGGAGAAACTAAATAGAAGTAAACATATTTATATCTGTTTTGACAAGACAGACATAGCCAACGGTGGTGAGTCTTTGACAGCTGTCCAAAGTGAGTAGTGAAGCGA
>NW_021836080.1:0-5000 GCF_006345805.1 Octopus sinensis
TTGTCTGTCTTTGTTTGTCCTTTATGTGTTTTGCCCCTTGTGGGTAGTAAAGAAATAACTATCGGCAGAGGCAGAAGATAAACTCCTCTACTTGGAAATGTTCACACAACGATAGAAACTAATTACTTCCTTTCAACTTCTTCCGAAAACATTTCTGTTGTACAGCATTAGCGACACCGGACCGGGACATAGACAACACTATCGGAACGGATGAAAGTCGGACACTGCTCTCTTTTGTAATTTACCCATGAAGTTCATTATCAACAAAAGATAATTAGTCAACGGCTAATTAGGAGAGTGCAGATTTTCTCAACTGATTGCATGTTCTATTAACACGAAGATTAATTCTGATTGGCCTTCTTGTGAGATAAGTGTGTTACTGATTATTCTTCTAAAAGACAAAACTTCATGTAACGAAGTCTCGTCATGTTACAAGAAATTTACCGAAGACATTATTCACGTATTCATTTTGTATTTTATCTTTTCCATGTTTGAGACATGTCACTGCGGCCATGCTGGAGCACCGACATGAAGGATTCAGTCGAATGAATCGCCCATCAGTACTTATTTTTCTAAAAAGCCCGGTAACTAATCTATTGGTCTGTCTGGACGAATCTCTAGATTACGGTGACGTAAACAAACCAACAACGATTGTCAAGCGGTGATGGGGACAAACACAAAGACATTCATAGATACATATATTACACACACACACACAAACACACACACACACACAAACACACACACACACACACACACACACACACACACACACACACACACACACACACATGACAATAAAGCCCGATTCTGGAGAGACAGATACGTCCGCAGGTGGAGGATGCAAAGCCTTGCTACTGTTGATTTTCAGAATTCTGCTCGTGGCGCCGCGTGTGGCGTGACCCACTCACTTTGCAGTTGATCTTCTTGGAGATTGGTGGAGCCATTCATTCGAGACTGTTGGGAGGGATATGACACACTTTTTGCGTAGCCTTGGGGTTAGTTGCGTAGTGGTTTAGAGCGCGGGCTACTAATCCATATGCCCATGGCGTAGTGAGTAAGAGCGTGGTAATATTATTATTATTATCACCATCATCATCATCATCATCATCATCATTATCATCATCTTCATTATTATTATTATTATTATTATTATTATATTATTATTATTATTATTATTATCATTATTATTATTATTATATTATTATTATTATTATCATCATTATTATTATAATCATTATTATTAAGGCGGCGAAGATTCAGAGTCATTAGCACGCCGGATGAATTGGTAAGTGGCATTTCTTCTGATTTTACATTTCAATTCCACCAAGGATGACCTTGCCTTTCATCCTTCAAGATAAATAGACAGACAGACAGACAGACAAACAGACAGACATATAGATAGATAGATAGATAGATAGATAGATAGATAGATAGATAGATAGATAGATAGATAGATAGATAGATAGATAGATAGATAGATAGATAGACAGATAGATAGATTCAGGATATCAATTTAACATACATATATGAAATTATTCACACTTTTTCTACATGAAACTCTAACAACACTCTATTTTAATTACTAATTAATAATGCACGTAGCCAGTGAATGAACTAGTATGCAAATGCGTAAAACTGGCGCCCGCTACTTCTTACATATGACATTACTGTAAGGCGCCTTCTTTCTTGTAGGAACGATAACACATATCTATATATGAGGGAAAGTCATTTTCTTATTGTGCCTTATAATTTAATACATTCACCGGGGAAATATCCACTTACTTCTTATTTTTATTTTCCTAAAACTTTCGTTGCGTCTTGCAACATTTTCAATAGTCCTCACTCTGTCCACTGCGTTCATTTTTTGTTTGTTTGTGCGCATCCATACATGCAAACACATAGACACATATATATTTGTCTACACACACACACACACACACACACCACATATATATATATATATATATATATATATATATATATATATATAATGATAAATCTCAGAGCGAGTTATAAACAGTAGCGGTAACACATCGTGACGTATATTTGCCATTTGAATATGGCTAACCCCTAAGGGTGGATGCTGCTGTAGTTTGCAGCCCCAGGAAGACAGAGACAGTGTGTGTGACAGAAAGTGTGTCTATAGCCAGCTGAAATGTATATGAAATGTATATGAAATATATATGAGACGCAATGGCCCAGTGGTTTGGGCAGCGGACTCGCGGTCGCAGGATCGCTGTATCGATTCCCAAACCGGGCGTTTTGTGTGTTTATTGAACGAAAACACCTAAAAGCTCCACGAGACTCCGGCAGGGGGTGGTGGCGACCCCTGTTGTACTCTTTCGCCAAAACTTTCTCTCATTCTCTCTCTTCCTGTTTCTTGAGTAACACTGTGATGGACTTGAGTTCCGTCCAGCTGGGGGAACACATACGCCACAGAGAAAACGGGAAACCGGGCCATGAGGCTGGCTAGGCTTGAAAAGGGCGACGTTTATCGTTTATATAGAATATATATATTATATATATATATATATATATATATATATATATATATAGGTATGTATAAGTGCATACCTACATTTATATATACACATTTATATGTGATTATATATAATACGGTATACAACGTTATACATATGTGTGTGTGAATGCCTACGTGTACATGTCACAAAATTCCCCGAAACTAGAATACCTTAATTAAATGTTATCGTCATACACAGACAACCAATGAATACACAGACACACATGCATATGTGTGTATATACATATACACACACAAGCACACATACATACTATATATATATATACTATATATATATATATATATATATATATATATATATATTACACGTATGGACCTGGTCGTCAAACTGGGTGTCGAACTACCTATCTCACCAACAATTCTTTAGTCTATGTATCTACCCATTCATCTATCCATCAAACCATCAAGCAACACTTTTTGTATCTGTATACGCTTCCATTCATCGGTCTCTCTTTCTCCCTCTCTTTGCATACACATACACACACACACATATATAGATAGATAGATAGATAGATAGATAGATAGATAGATAGATAGATAGATAGATATAGATAGATAGATAGATAGATAGATAGATAGATAGATAGATAGATAGATAGATGCATGTGTGTGTATACGTATTGCATTTGTATACACACTCACTCACAAACTCACTCACAGACACACTCACTCACTCATACGCACAGTTATATATATATGTATATATTGTGTGTGTATGTGTGTGCGTGTATATATATATATATGCATGTGAGTGTCTGTCCCTCCATCCGACCCTTTTTACACTCCTCTAGATCTTTTCTTTATAAATATATGCTTGTGCATGCACAAAGACAGACACACACACACACACGCACACCGTCATATATATATATGCATATATATGTATACACGCCCACATATACACACCACACACACACCAATATCACACCATATATATATATACTAATAAATGTATACGGTATGTAGACGCATCTGCCAGTCTGCCCAGCTAATTAAAGCAGCCTCACTCCGACATCGACTGCTGGTTCAATATCCTTACTATCCAACAGGTCATCTTCCCATCACACGACGATCTGTCTGAGATATACAACGGTCTATTGAAATTACAACATGACAGAATAAAGCTATCACATCATCCATCACCAACGTTTTTAATGCTTTGCATTCTAAATTGTCCTCTAGCCTATTGCTATTATTCTCATCATCATTCATCATCATCATCATCATCAGGAACATTATCATTATCTTCGGTAGTTAGCGAATCTTTGAATTTGATTCCATAGTAAATATCTACATGAATGTATATATTATGTATGTATATAATATATATATATATATATATATATATATATATATATATGTGTGTGTGTGTGTGTTGTGTGTGTGTGTGTGTCGTGTGTGTGCGTACGTGCATGTGTGTGCAGTGTGTGTATGGTATGCGTATATTTCATTAATGTTGCATATACCTTACAGAATATGAAATATAAAGGCGAGTACTTCATGCTGAGTTATATTTGCCCGTTGTATGTGTTACGTACATTCGTGTATGTATATATATATATATATATATATATATATATATATATATATATATGATGTATGTATCTATAAATATATATATGTGTGTGTGTGTGTGTGTATTTATATATGTGCGTGTGTGTATATTATATACGTGTGTGTGTATATATGTGTATGTGTGTGAGTAGATATATATATATATATGTACATATATAGATATATGTATATATATTGTACATCATGTTGAACCGTTATTCCCTATGCATTATTTTCTCTCCGCTTTCTGTTCTTTTTTTTTTCTTGTTTTTTTCTCCTTTTCTCTCCATTTTCCCTCTCAATACTTTCTGTCAAAGAGCGCAGGCTCGAATTGTCAAAACCTTTTCCCCTCTTCCCGTGAGTTAAACAAATACACTCGCTTTTTGTTCCCTCGCCTGTCTCCATGTTTTGTTTTCTGTAGATTTCAGCACACACATACACATTCATATACACACACATACATACATTATATATATATATATATATATATAATATATATATATATATATATATATATCTATATATATATATATATATATATATATATATATATATATATATTGCTAATTTCAGCTCGAGAGTTGCGAATGAGCAGAGTACGGTTGTTTGCTGTACTACATTTTCACTGCTTGAAACCTACTCTGATATGTAGCATATGTATATATATATTTGTAGATAGCAAAGTGAAATTGTAAGGTACCGCAGGAGTGGAAATTTATATGAAAGAAGGTTTGAAAATGCAACTTTAAAGATGTTTATTCACTTGAACGGTTTCACTTTTTTAGAAAAAGTTTGTCAAAAGTAAAATGTGAAGCTTTGTAAAAACTTTGTTGCGTTAAGTACTGGTTGTCACAAAGTATTACAATACAAATATACATTCTGAGAAAATATTAAACAAAAA
>NW_021836080.1:10000-17500 GCF_006345805.1 Octopus sinensis
AAATGCATTGGGAATTCAGAATCACTAGTCGCATTGAACAAAATTTAGTAGAAAAAGGGTTATGAGGTAAAATGTTACGAAATTTCCTGTCAGTAAATAAGAGAGTAAAGGAATAACGCTTCAGCTATAAGACTATATAAGAATATATAAGAATATACTTCTAAAATCAATGTTTACTGCCCAGGGTAGCGAGCTGGCAGAAACGTTAGCCCACCCTATGACATTCTCAACTATGTTTCGTCAGTTTCTACGTTTTTGAGTTCAAATTTCGCCGAGGTCGACTTTGACGTACTCATTTTGCATTAATTTTTTGGTTTTTTTTTTAATAAACACTTTCAAACCTCCGATACTGGTAGAATATATCACATAGACCAGGGTTTGCTCTTAAAGTTTTTGAAAAAAATTTCGTATTCTAGAGGCGGTATTTCGTCTGCCTTTCCGTTCTGAGTTCAAATTCCGTCGAGGTCGACTTTGCCTTTTATCCACTTCGGATCTATTCAATTAGACGTACAGATCATTTAGTAATTTTTTTTTTTGACTAAACACTTTCAAACTCCCGATACTGATAGAATGTGTCACATACAACAGGGTTTATTTACTATTAACGCTTTGGACAAAAATTTGTATTTTAGAAGTCATTTCGTCAGAAGTTACAGAGTGACAATGGACATATTCGTGTTTGATAAGTGCCAGTACACGAAACATACAGTTTTTGACTTACTCTCTAACTTCTGCCAATGATATATATACTTATTACATATATGTGTAAAAAGATCTCATCACGCAATCGAACCAATGAAAGAGTCTCTACCTGGTTGCTTGACACGCTAAAAATAGCAGCCAAAGTATCCCCTACCTAAATTACACGCCCATTGTATGTAATGTCCTAGATTATCCCTAAAAGGACGGTTTGCTGAAGTCTGGAATGTCTTTGATGATACGTTTGCAGTATCAGAGTTGATTTAAGGCTAAATAACAACATTATAGTCAATTTCTATATTAGCAACCGTACGATTTTCTCTAAGAATAAACATTTTGATTTTTTGCGTGGAATCAAGTACCCTGACCTCCTAATATGTTGCAAATATCTTATTTTGGTTCGGAAAAAATTAGGGGTTGGGGTTGGGGTCCCAATACCGGAATCAATGGAATTTTTTCCGCTAAATGAATTCATGTGACCTCCTAATATTGCAAAATTAGGTTATTTAAGGTGAGCCTGGTAACTGATGGTTTTGGAGTCTTGTTGTTTGTAACTTTTGGTGAGCCATGGTGCAACCAACAACATGGTAAAAATCCCTGCCATTAATTTGGTGTGGATGGGCAATATCAAATAATTCAATCACAACATTTATTTAAATTAAACATGAAAAAAAAATTGAAATAGTATTATCATGTACATGGAAAAATTGAAATATTATTTTTCAGTAATTTAGTTAAAATCTTAAATTATTAATTGACACATTATTATCTTATAACAGCAATTCCTGGGAAAATCATGGATTACATGGAAAAATTTATATATTATTTTTCAGCATTTTATAAGGTAACGTGTTGCATCCTTGGGCAAGATACTTTATTCTACGTTGTTCCAGTCCACTCAGCTGGCAAAAGTGATTAGTACCTGTATTTCAAAAAGGGCCAGCCTTGTCAGATTCTGCGTCACGCTGAAATTCCCAGTGATCTACGTTAAGTGTAGACATGTCTGTGGAGTGCTCAGCCACTTGCACGTTAATTTCATGAGCCAGCTGTTTCCTTGATCGGATCAACTGGAATCCTCGTCGTCGTAACCGACGGAGTGCCAGTTTTATATACATACATTCTTTTACTTGTCTCAGTCATTTGACAGCAGCCATGCTGGAGCACCGCCTTTAGTCGAACAAATCACCCCTGAACTTACTCTTCGGTCGGTTTGAGGTTATAGTAGAAAACACAAGCCCACGCTGTCAAACAGTGGAACTGAACCTTGAACCATGTAGTTGGGAAGCAAGCTTCTAACCGTACAACCACTCCTGCGCTTATCTATATTTATAAATTAAAATTTTAGAAGCGAAAAATTGATAGTGATTGCAAAGGCTGACTCCCGTTTCTCAGGTCATGTTTACTCCCATTTCTCAGTCAAGATAATGAAAGTATTTGTGAGGTTCGATTATGAAGAACTACACCTTGTATTCGTTTTTTTGATGCAAAATGTGGAGGGATGAGAAAAGGGGGAACAGAAAGGATAAAAGAAAAAAAGGGAGAATTAGTGTTCTGTCTCCTTTGACTGAAAAGCCATAATATGTCTAGTTGTTCTTGAAACAACGGAGAGTGCCCAAATCCTGTAATACAGCTGCTCAATACAGAGAAGGTGGGGGTCCTCCAATTCGCCAAGAGAAACTTATCCATATTTTTACACTTGCTGAAAATTTCTGATTCTGAGTTCAACAAAGTGGTGGAATCCTTAGATATTCTTAAATATGTGATTTTTCAGTTATGCATAAATTGCATTTCTTAGATCCATTGATAAATGGCATAGATTTCTCTACGTTTTCCACTTGACTGTATGTAGTGTGGAGTTGGTCTTCAAACTCTATACGTGGCTAGCCAACTTAGTATATTTATTTTTGTCCATTTGCTGGAAAGATTATTATTCGCATAGCCTTATTTGAGGTCCCCTTCGTATAACCGAATGTAATTTTCTTTTCGTTTCTGACTGCTCTACAGTACCGAGAGCTACAACAGTAACTTAGAGGTAATTCCACTCTGAGTACAATTTAAAGGGCAATCAGTTTCTAGTCGTCTCATTTTCTGCTTTGCCACTGGTTTTAATGCTGATGGCACTGATATATGGGTCCAGTGCTTTGCAACACTTTATCTACTCAAAACAAATTCATACATAGGAAATTCTTGGAGTCACGGACTTACTTAGTACAAGAAGTGGCCTCACCTCACTCTGTAACAAGTTCAATTTCGCCCTGTACATGTGTGTGTGTGTTTGTGTATGTGTGTGTGTGTGTGCGTGTGTGTGTATACAGGTGTGTTGGCGGAAAGGTTCAGACGTTGATCACAATACTCTTAAGGATGTCACCAAACGGGTTTCGTTTTCCAAGATATTGGCCTTTGCCGTTCACATTTTTTCCATCGATGTTACAGCGCTTGGATCCCATTGACGAAGAATCTTACACTCCGTTGTTGAAAAAGGTCATCGACGGCAGCTATGACGTTGTCATCACTGGGATAATGGTTCTCAGCCAAGTGTTTCATAATATTGGTGAACAGATGATAGTCAGATGGAGAAGAATCAGGAAAATAAATAGTGATCAACTAGTTGAGACCCATATTCACGCACAGCTGTAATTGAAACCAATGACTTGCATGCTACACCATTGAGCCAATGGAAAGAGACGCATTGATGGTGATTGCAAAGGGCTGCTCCGGTTCTTAAATGTTTGGTTTTGGCAGCCTTTCGTAATTGCCTCAGTATGTTGTCATAGTATTCTCCATTGATGGTGTGGCCCTTTTGAAGATAGTCAATAAACACAATGCCTTTTGCACCTCCCCTGCAGATGAAACGACCTTGATCTTCTTTGGAGTATGTGAGGTGAGATGCTTACATTGTATGGATTGTCTCTTTGTCTCTGCCTCAAAGTGATGAACCCAACACTTAGGCTGGCTTAGAAAACGTTAAAGAAAAGCCAGCTGTATCTGCTTCGAACAATGTCAGATTTTTCTGTCATGTGAATAGCCTGTTGCACTTTTGATTAGGTGTCAGAAGAAGAGGCATCCTCCGAACACAAACCTTTATCATGCGACGTTTATTGCGCAAAATACTCTCACCTTTCTCACGAGATAGACAAACAGCATGAGCTATATGATTTATAGTCAATCACCTATCATTCATCAGTATCTAGGGAACAGGATCAGTGTTTTTCTTGGTGGTAGTAGTTGCCGGACGTCAAAACTTGGTTCATCTTCAAGTCACTCCTTCTCCTCCACCCACGTTCATTTGCTCACATTTTCACGGTTGATGAGGCTGAAGCGTCAACCCTAATGTAGCTTCTGCTCGTTTTAGGGAACTTCCCTCGATTTAGGTCACATCACTCAACGTTTTCAGGGACGACACTAAATGAGCCTTCATAATGGAGCAGCATTACCTTATTGTTGACTGCTTGTGGAGTGGAGGCTAAGTTCATCGTGTGTCGTGGTGGTATTTATTCAATACACCGCCGGTAACCACGAGACGCATATCACCAAATATCTTACTCGGTGGTTGGGTTAATCGTTACGTCTAACGAAGCAGTCGTCTTAATTTTTTTGTCTTCTGAGCATAAGGTTCGACTAATTAATGACCCTAATTAACGTTAAAAATATGTACACTGTTTCTAATGACAAATTTTCTCGCTAATGATGCACTTCAATGGAGTAAAAGAAGAATGCGTTGAAAACTCTCATGGAAGAGGGAAAACATAGGTACGCTGAATGACGTGATGTAGGCATATACCTATGCCAATATAAGCAGGCAATACACATACATACATATACATGTGAATATCTATGCGTATACGTTTATATCAATACATACGCATATATCAGTATACCTGTACGTATATATACACACAAATATATATGTATTTTATATGCAATAATATATATCTAATACATATATACATTTGGGGCGGGGGGCGTGTATGCATGTGTATATAACTATTTTGTACCCATTCCTGCATGTAAACGCGTGCATATTTTTATACTCGCGGATGTACATACATATAAATGTATACATGTATATATATATATATATATAATATATATATATATATATATATATATATAGGTGTGTGTATTTACATGTGTGTAAATACGCACACACACACATATATATATATATATATATACATATGCTTGTGTTTGCGTAGGGTCTTGTGTATTTTACATGTACACCTGCATGTTTGCAGATATAGAAAGTGGTCTAAATTTTTTAGAAATAAAATACATAATATGGATAAAACAAAATTGACAAACGCTAAAAATGGAATAAGTCAAATACAGTCATATGCAAACGAACATATATTATACATATACACATATACTTATATGATATGTATGTATATTATATATATATATATATATATATATATATATAATGTGTGTGTTTATATATATATATATAATGTGTGTGTTTATCAGTTTCTTACGCCTATTGTTATTGTAGTTTCTTCTTATTTACTTTGTAATTATACATATATATGTATGGGTGTGGTTCTGGGGGTGTGCGAGTGGGTGTGTTTGTATATATGCATATATATATATATATATATATATATATATATATATATATATATATATATATATATATTATATATATTATATATACAGATACATACATATATATATGTATAAATATGTATATATATAATATATATATATATATTATATAATATATATATATATATATATATATTTAATATATACATATGCATACAAACGTACTTGAAATAGAACCGAATAATGTCATAAATACGTAATATACACACACACACAACCAAGTTAAAGCGTCGCACAAGAAAATGCAATTCTCGGTACCTTGCGGCGAAACCAACCAACAAACAAAAACAACACCAGCAAGAACAACACCACCACCAGCAACAACAACAACTACACCACTATCAAACTGTCTCATTTTTCATTTAATTAATGTATGAACATCTAATATTTGCAGTTTTGCTACTTGCAGCTACGAACGAAAAGAGGAAGAAAAACAAAATGGCCGTTCGTTAAATTTTTATATCTGCTTCTTTGATGAACAATCTCGTATTTCCTGCTTCTTTGTCGTTTGGAAAGTATGAAAAATAATCAATTAATTAGTACATTCGCTGCTGTTGCTGTGGTTGTTGTTGCTCCTGCTGTTTCTGTTTTTTGTTGCTGTTGCTGTTTTTATTGCAGTTGCTGTTTTTGGTGCTGTTGTTGCTTTTGCTCTTGTTGCTGCTACCGTTGCTACTGCTGCTTATGTTGCTGCAATGATGTTAACTTCCAACAAATGTGAAATAATTGAGGCACATTTGGTTATTTTTAAAATTATGCGTTTATGATATTAAAAAAAATAATTTTAAAAAGCCTTATGACGAAAGTACTTTTCAAATCTCACCGATTTGTCATCAGTATATAGGACATTCACACAGGTATACTTAGTCATACACATGGATTCGTGAGCTTAGCTAGATAGATAGACAGACAGACAGACAGATAGATAGATAGATAGATAGATAGATAGATAGATAGATAGATAGATAGATAGATAGATAGATAGATAGATATGTTTCGTTATTTGCCACACAGGGCTGAACACAGAGGGGACGTATTACAAAGTAGAGCTTTTCGTTTTGGGGGAGAAAAACAAGTGAGGTAAGTTTTCAATCAAAAAGGGGCGTAAAAAAACGATCAATAGGGATCTTGTATCACAGAAATGTCATGATGTAAAGTGTAAAGGGGGAAACTGTTGAGATTTATTCGTAGAAAGAAAAGCCTACGGAAAAGACAACGGTAACATCGATCAATAATGTCACATGTTAACACATTTATTTGCAAATAAGTAACTCTTTGTTTTAAATTTTTCCGGGTTCATAGGATTATGCTTAAGGTTGCTTCGTCATTCATACGTGCCATCCTTGTAACATTCACCCATCTTTTTTTTTAAACATTCGCTAGACAAAACTTGCCTCTCTACTCTCACTTTCCTTTTCGATAAATAGATAGATAGAAACATACATACATACATACATATATACATACATAAGCAAATACGTAACAAGGATATCAAGGTAGTAGTGCATTACGCCCGTTTCATGCGGTTCTATTCAATCGAAAAATGCAAACATTACATCAACTTGAATTACACCACCTCCTCCGGATGCATAAGACTATATAGGTTTTTAACATACAGGATACTCCAGATCTGAACTAGTTCTGATGAAATATTTGCTAAAGCCTCTACCTGGATTTTAACCTGTATCTCTTAGGTCGATGGATGAAAGTGCTCAGCCGAAAATCCAGAGCTATAATGTTAAGTTCCCTGTTAATGTTTGTCTGCCAATTTTTTTTCCTGTCTAATACAGTTATTTATCTGATTTTCTAAACTGCCTTCACAGCAATCCAGCGTCGTTCAAGAATTCCATTGTTTTCTGTAGAATATCGATTCACTTAGCACTTCTAAAATTGTTTACAAAATGTTCTGTGTGCCTCTGTGTGTATGTGTGTGTGTTTGTGTGTGTGTGCCTGCCTGTCTGTCTGTCTGTCTGCATTCATATCTATATATATATACATATATATATATATATATATATATATATATAAATATATATATATATATATATATATGAATATATATATATATAAATGTACCAGGTTCTACTCTCTCTCTCTCCTCTCTCTCTCTCTTATACACACACACACACACACACACACACCCACATATATATGGAGATGTGTGAGTATCTGAGTATGTGTGTATGTATGTGTATGTAT
>NW_021836080.1:22500-25657 GCF_006345805.1 Octopus sinensis
TTACGTTTAAAAAAAATATTTCTTTTTCTTGTGAAGACGTCGTATACTTACTTAGTGAACATTTAATTCTACTTAGCTGAGAAAATAGTGTCAACGCAAAAGTATTGTTAACCCTTCGTAAACAGGAAAATGAAATATTATAACAAGTTAGTCCGCCATCAAAGAAATGAAGACCTCTCTACTGTTCACACAGTGACAATTAGCCCATAGTTATTTGTATTAAATGCAAACCACGGCAGTGATATAGTTGTCAGTCTAACTTGCATAGCAGCGCATGGGATAACAACATGAATTAATTAGCAGTGCTTTATACAGCATCTTGTTGATAACTTGAATTCTAAAAGTGTACTTAATAGACATTTGGATTAATCTCCGTATTAGAATTTAACAACATGGTTACAACAAAGTTTTAACATTTTTTAGAGGCTAAACTAATTAATCTCGGCATAGGAATTTAATACCATCGTTACAACAAAGACTTTGTTCCAAATTCTTGAACACTGTTGAATAGTGCACTCTTATTGTGTTGTGTCAAAAATTTTGCGATATTTTCGTAAATTGTGTGCTTCAGTCAATTTCAAAAACAAAGCAACCTGTCATTCAAAGACGAGGCCATCGAGCTGCACCCTCCGAAGCCAACTTCCTGCCAATTCTTTGATCCCGCGCCGATACAAGTTCCTATCATACGAGGCGGTGAAGACCACTACAATGAAGGGTCCACATCTTGGTTGATAAAGCGTTGAGAGCGCTTTGAGTGAACCATAGATCGAAACAAGTAATAATCCAAAGGAACATGGTCTAGACTATATTATGGGTTTTCTATTAGTTTTATTCCCTCGAGTTCCAACAGTTTATTCCTGGCCGTTCGAGCGGTATGAGGTATTGCAATGACTTGCTGCAAAAGACTTCGCTTTCTCTTAACCAATACCGGATAATTTTCCAGTGCAATGGCATAAATCCGACGCAAGTGTTCGGGGTACATGTTGGCATCGATAGTTCCAACATCCCGTAATTAGATTAACTAATAATAATCTTCTATATTTATTGTTTTCTCGCGGGGGATAATTCCGTAGTAGATATGAATAGAAACCTAATGAAAATTTCTTTCTCTGCAAACTTAAACTATCGCAGGGGGAAATCCGTAATTATTGCTAATATAGATTTAAGAATGTAAATGCGATAACCAAAATACCCCATATATATATATATATACATATATATATATATATATACTAGCAGCTAAGCCCGGTTTCACCCGGTCAGTTTGGATGATGTGGCTGTAAAACCTGCTCTGTGAAAGCATTCGATTTGTTTGGACACGTTTCCGTTAAAAAACAATTTTAGAATTACTTTTTTCTGTTAAAACGCTAAAAATAACTGACCAACAAAAAATGAACCACCAAGATTAAACCAAGTCCAAAATAAACCCAAATACTAAGCGAACAAAGATGAACCATCCCACTTCCATTGCGCGTACACACGCACACACATTCACATACGCCTCCTTTTACATACACTCTGTTTGATTTATTTTTTCAGCGTACAATTTTCATCATCTCACTACCAAGTATGACATCACCCCTTCCTTTCTCATTCATAAACACAAGAGTATTATTATAGTAGATTATATTGGTAACCATGGGAGTTATGAAAAAATATAAAGCCCAGCAACACCACCGGATCATTCTACACATCTGTGTAATTTTTCGCGCAATTCTCCAATGGAAATCAAATTTCGTCTTTTTCTAAAGCCAAGACCCTGAAGTGACTAGATATCTGCATATATAATGGAACTGTGATTATGTATATCAGAAAATAGATATATATATATAAGCCGAAACAATTTGTTGGCCTTTTATGGTTTTTATAATTATATATGTGATATAATATTATGTTATATATTATATTCATAATATTTAATGTGAAATTGTATTATAAATAAATTATTGGATTGTCAATAGAATATCTCTGTATTTAATTTATCTTCATAATTGAATTATACCAGTATTTATATGGTGCCCAACAGACATACCAGTGAATTGGATGTTTAGCACACGCCTTTGAAGGATTTCTTTTCTTCAGCTTGGTTACTGTATATTGTGTGTATATATATATATATATATATATATATATTATATATATATATATATATATATTATATATATATATATGTATATATGCTAACATATATAGATATGCATATATATATATATACATATATATATATAATATATATATAAATATATACATATGCATATATATATATGTATATATATATGCTATATATATATGTTTATATTATATTATATATATATATATATATATATATATTATTAAATAATGAGGGAGATAAATAATATTAATTTTAATATCAATTTAAAACCAGTAGTCCAGCATACAAAAAATCTGAGAAGTCAGAGAAAATTCTAATATATGGTATATTGGCAGGGCTTAACCGAGGTATGTATTTAATTCTGTTTTTTATATAATTTTTCATCTGTCCTGCCCGCCAAATTTGGTTCTGGTGTTCGTTGTATTTTTCCTCTAGAGAATTTCCTTGTAGTTTTGATCGTTGATGGTCTATTTCTAGCATACGGCCGACTCCCTATATATAATATATATATATATATATATATATATAGATTATATATATATAGATATGCATCTATATATTGTATATTAAATGTTTGGACAAAACAATAGAAATATCTAGCATCATAGTTTTGAAATATCTATAAACCGTCAAAAGCTTGTTTATTTTTATGTTTTTTTATTTATTATTAGTGTTGCTGAATATGTTTTGCTAAAATTGATGTTTCTTTTCAGATATCATCAGAAGAAGGTAATTAAAATTCATTAAAATGACAGACCTATCGGACTTTGAAATAGGTCTAATTGTTGGTGTCCGTATGGCAGTCACCAGCGCAACGAAAACAGCCGAAATGTTTGTTGTGTCAAGAAGTACAGACTCGAAAGTAATCACAGCGTTTGAGAAACAGGGTAAAGCCTCTTCGTCGAAATAAAAATCCAGAAGAAAACCAAAACTCTCAGATAGGGACCGTCGGATTCTTACGCGAATTGTTAGAAAGGATCACAAAAGTACCGCTCCCAATATTACTGCAGAGCTTAATGACTACCTCGAGAACTCAGTTTCCAC
>NW_021836081.1:0-7500 GCF_006345805.1 Octopus sinensis
ATAAGATACCGTGTTTTTGGTTAAACTGCAACCGCAAAATGTGGGAGTAGTTAGGAATCTAAATCGTAGGAGACAGACACACAACCTCTCTTTTTATATATAGAATTATAT
The DNA here is from genome assembly GCF_006345805.1 of Octopus sinensis. NCBI lineage: Eukaryota > Metazoa > Mollusca > Cephalopoda > Octopoda > Octopodidae > Octopus > Octopus sinensis. The sequence goes on from NW_021836081.1 coordinate 112, forward strand.
TATATATATATATAATGTATCTATGTATGTGACAGGATGTTGTCTCAGTTATAGACGCAGCAAATGATTTTAGCTCAATAGAGGCCATTGATTGGTTAAAATTCGAAAAATTAAACTACGTTAAACTTACAAATTACAATTTTCTCAAGAAAGCCAAGAGAAAAAAATGTTTTTTTTGACACATTCTACCAGTATACGAAGTTTTAAAATGTTTAGTTAACTAGAAATTGTGTTGATAACTGCTGTTCAAAAGGAAAATTTTAAATAACAAATTCCAACCCTGCTCCGAGGCGAAACCGCGACTCCCCTTTTCCTTTCTTGCTTACATTTAAAACAAAAAAACTGTTAACGAATGTTCATTCAATAGTTGCAGGATCTATTTTTTTTTTCCTTTTTTTTTTACATAAAACGTTTAACGAAATATTTTTCTCGGTCTTTCACAGTATTAAAAATAAATCACGACTTACCACTTCATCTTCTTTTCGTCCGTCCGCATAATTCACCATCGAGGTGCGACGTTCAATATTCACCTCCGGCCTCAGTGGATTCACTCTGTCATAATGTCTTTAAATTTTGAATTTCTTTTAACTTTTGGCTGTCCTATATTCCACTATACACCTTACTTCTGTTTGTGTCTTACATGTTTGTGTATTTTGTCTTTGTATTTCTGTAATTCTTGGCTTTCCTGTGATTGTATCTGTGTGTCTGTGTGTTTGTGCATTTGTGTCTGTGTGTTTGTGCATTTGTGTCTGTGTTGTTTGTGCATTTGTGTCTGTGTGTTTGTGCATTTGTGTCTGTGTGTTTTGTGCATTTGTGTCTGTGTGTTTGTGCATTTGTGTCTGTGTGTTTGTGCATTTGTGTCTGTGTGTTTGTGCATTTGTGTCTGTGTGTTTGTGCATTTGTGTCTGTGTGTTTGTATCTGTGTGTCTGTGTGTTTGTGCATTTGTGTCTGTGTGTTTGTGCATTTGTGTCTGTGTGTTTGTGCATTTGTGTCTGTGTGTTTGTGCATTTGTGTCTGTGTGTTTGTGCATTTGTGTCTGTGTGTTTGTGCATTTGTGTCTGTGTGTTTGTGCATTTGTGTCTGTGTGTTTGTGTGCATTTGTGTCGTGTGTTTGTGCATTTGTGTCTGTGTTTTTGTGCATTTGTGTCTGTGTGTGTTTGTGCATTTGTGTCTGTGTGTTTGTGCATTTGTGTCTGTGTGTTTGTGCATTTGTGTCTGTGTGTTTGTGCATTTGTGTCTGTGTGTTTGTGCATTTGTGTCTGTGTGTTTGTGCATTTGTGTCTGTGTGTTTGTGCATTTGTGTCTGTGTGTTTGTGCATTTGTGTCTGTGTGTTTGTGCATTTGTGTCTGTGTGTTTGTACTTGTGTGTCTGTGTGTTGTTCTGCGAGTTTCGTCTGCGTGTCTATGTTTTTTAGGTTTCTGTGATTCTGAGTTTTCTTGTATCTGTTTGTCTATATTTCTGTGCTTTTGTATGTCTGTGTATTTGTGTGTCTGTGGGCCTGAATGTTTATGTACTTTTAAGTCCTTTACTGGTGAACCTACTGGTAAGTCTTCCCCGCATCTCGTCATAGGTTGGATTACCTCTTTCATGACTTCCTCCTCTCTCTCTTTTTCTTGCTTTCACCTCCACAAACACACCGTCATGTTCTGTTATTTGTTTCTGTGTTTCTCCACCATTATATTCTCCTGGATAATTTTGGATCTTTTGGGCTTTTTCTAGCGGTGTCATATGAAATTGTCACCCGTAATTATGACCCTAGTATCGACCTATTGCATTTTAATCTGTTTTAGGGTTAGGGTTAGGGGCGGGGGGAAGGGTATCTTTTTTTTTCTTCACAAATGTAAATAAACTCAATCAGTTTCTTAAAAGAGGGACATATTCATACGGCACAGAATGATTTTCAACTCAATAGACGCCAGTGATTTGTTGAAATTGCAGAAATTGAAGAAATTAAAGACCAAATATCTTACAAAGTATAGAATTTTCTCAATAAAGCCAAGAGAAAAAGATGTTTTATAAACACATTCTACCAGTATACGAAGTTTTAAATTTTTTAGTTACCTAGAAATTATGTTAATAACTGCCGCCATCCCACTATAGCATCTCCTGTATCAGCACACTTGGGTCAAGAGGAACTCGACCTCCAGTAGCTTCTGCATAACTTCGGCTAGAATCCTTCAAAATCCAACAAAAATGTGGCTTGGTAGCTGCCAATGCTTATTTGCCTTCGAAGGCTTATAGAATTTCAAATTAAATAAATTCACTGATCTACACTGGAAACGGATTTTCCTGGGGTTAAATAGCAGTAGCATTCTTCCCTTTCCTGGGACTGCCACATTAAGTTGGTAACAAACCATAACTTTATCGAGCTGCTACTGTATAAGTCTCTCTGAAAGATTTAGAAATGCAATATTTCTTCTAATTTTATATATATATATATATATATATATATATATATATATATATATATATATATATATAAATATATATATATATATATATATACTATATATAAATATATATATATATATATATAAATATATATATATACATACATATAAATATATATATATAAAACATATAAAAATATAATATATATAACAAAAAATATATAATATATATATATACATACATATAATATATATATATATATATATATATATATATATATATATATATATATATATATATATAATATTATATATATATTATATATTATATATATATATATATATATATAATATATATTATATGCATATATAATATGTGTGTGTGCGTGTATTTTCCCTTGTTAACAATTAGCACGGAAAAAATATCACCAGCGTTTAACTCCATTTTTATATATATGTGTGTGTGTGTGTGGTGTGGAGGCGCAATAGCCCAGTGGTAGGCCAGCAGACTCGCAGTCGTACGATCGCGGTTTCGATTCCCAGATCGGGCATTGTGAGTGTTTATTGAGCGAAAAACACCTAAAGCTCCACGAGTCTCGGGCAGGGGATGGTGGTGATCCCTGCTGTACTCTTTCACCACAACTTTCTCTCACTCTTACTTCCTGTTTCTGTTGTACCTGTATTTCAAAGGGGCAACCTTGTCACACTCTGTGTCACGCTGAATCTCCCCGAGAACTACGTTAAGGGTGCACATGTCTGTGGAGTGCTCAGCCACTTGCACATTAATAATTAAGCTACGACGTCACTGGTGCCACAGCTGCGACGGCTTTTGCCTTTGCCTTTCCCTTGGATGACACTGGTGGCGTGGAGAGGAGAGGCTGGTAGGCGTGGGCGACTGCTGGCCTTCCATAAACAGCCTTGCCCAGACTTGTGCCTCGGAGGGTGGCTTTCTAGGTGCAATCCCATGGTCATTCATGGCCGAAGGGGACCACACAATATATATATATATATACTAATTATCTCTGTATTTATTATCTGTGTCTGTCTGTTTCTCAATCTATCTATCCATTCACCATCCATCCATGTATCTATCTATTTATCTATCTATCAATCTATACACGCACGCACATACACATATATATCTATATTTATATCTATCTATATACACACGTATATATATGTATATATATATATATATATATATATATATATATATACATACATATATATATATATATATATATATATATATACATATACATACATGAAGGCGCATGGCTCAGTGGTTAGAGCGTCGAGCTTACGATCGTGATGTTGTGACCTCGAATCCGGACCGGGCTGCGTGTTGTGTTCTTGAGCAGACACTTTATTTCACGTTGCTCTAGTTCACTCAGCTGTAGAAATGAGTTGCGACGTCACTGGTGCCAAGCTGTATCGACCTTTGTCTTTCCCTTGGATAACACTGGTGGCGTGGAGAGGGGAGGCTGGTATGCATGGGCGACTGCTGGTCTTCCATAAACAACCTTGCCCGGACTTGTGCCTAGGAGGGTAACTTTCTAGGTGCAATCCCATGGTCATTCATGACCGAAGGGTATATATATATATGTGGAGGCGCAATGGCCCAGTGGTTAGGGCAGCGGTCGTAGGATCGCGGTTTCGATTCCCAGACCGGGCGTTGTGAGTGTTTATTGAGCGAAAACACCTAAAGCTCCACGAGGCTCCGGCAGGGATGGTGGTGATCCCTGCTGTACTCTTTCACCACAACTTTCTCTCACTCTTACTTGTTTCTGTTGTACCTGTATCTCAAAGGGCCGGCCTTGTCACTCTCTGTGTCACGCTGAATATCCCCGAGAACTACGTTAAGGGTACACGTGTCTGTGGAGTGCTCAGCCACTTACACGTTAATTTCACGAGCAGGCTGTTCCGTTGATCGGATCAACCGGAACCCTCATCGTCGTAACCGACGGAGTGCTTCCACTATTATATATATATATAGCTTTCTTCCAAGGAATCTAATGTGCTTGGCTTAGATTTTCCTTTGGGGCTGCCCAGATCAGAGCAATCTCAAGATTAACCAGCCGAAATTGCGAGGATGATCCGGTTCTTGACTGAAGATTGAGGGCTTCGAATGTCCCGTCCGTGTTTCTTGTGTCGTCTTCCGAATGTTTTGCGTTCTTGTCCCAGTTTGAATTTTTTTACAAATATATATATATATATATATATTTATTAATCAATATAGGGTGGCAAAAAAAAATTTTGTAGAATTCTTTTTGCCACCAGCGGCCTAGTGGGAAAAAATTAAATAGTCATAGACCATTTTTAAGTTCAACATCAACAATCAAGGAACGGCCATAATAGGCCATTCACCCACTAGAAATAACAGCCAAAGCTTCAACCGCAAATAAAGATTAATTCCGTAAACAGGAGAAAATTTTTAAAAATTTTAAAAATTTTTAAAAATTTAAAAATTTTACAGGGTAAATGTTTTTTAAATTTTCTCCTGTTTACGGAATTAATCTTTATTTGCGGTTGAAGCTTTGGCTGTTATTTCTAGTGGGTGAATGGCCTATTATGGCCGTTCCTTGATTGTTGATATATATATATATACTCTTTTACTCTTTTACTTGTTTCAGTCATTCGACTGCAGCCATGCTGGAGCACCGCCTTTAGTCGAGCAACTCGACCCCGGGACTTATTCTTTGTAAGCCCAGTACTTATTCTATCGGTCTTTTTTGCCGAACCGCTAAGTGACGGGGACGTAAATACACCAGCATTGGTTGTCAAGCAATGCTAGGGGGACAAACTCAGACACACAAACACACACACATACATATATATATATATATACATACATATATACGACAGGCTTCTTTCAGTTTCCGTCTACCAAATCCACTCACAAGGCATTGGTCGACCCGGGGCTATAGCAGAAGAGTGCAAGTGTGCTTATGTGTGTGTATTTGAGTTATCTGCGTGGACGTGTGACTGTGAGGTGGTGTGTATATCTTTCCGTGTGTCTGTATGTACAAGTGTTTCCTATGCCTACGCAAAATGGCGAGTGTAAGTATTTTTGGAATTTTCCCATCACAATAGATCCTGCCCTACCTTGTTACTGAGACAATAATGACAATGTTGTAGATTTGAATAAACAATTATATTCATTCAATTAAATACACCCAGCACATACACATGTGATTACATACACACATATACATACGCTATGGCTGCATATATATATATATATACACGCATATTTATACAATGACAACGGTGGGAAACAGGCAGGCGTCTATTTCTGTATCTACTTCTATCCGTCTGTTTTAGTGCCTGCCTGCGTACGTAGTGCCTGCCTGCGTACGTAGTGCCTGCCTGCGTACGTAGTGCCTGCCTGCGTACGTATATAGATAGATAGATAGATAGATAGATAGATAGATAGATAGATAGATAGATAGATAGATGATAGATAGAAGATAGATAGATAGATGTACACACACACATAGATATTGACAGATAGACAGATAGATAGATAGATAGATAGATAGATAGATAGACAGACAGACAGACAGATAGAGAGATAGAAAGAGAGACAGATAGACAGTTAGACAGACAGACAGACAGACAGACAGATAGATAGATAGATAGATAGATAGATAGATAGATAGATAGATAGATAGATAGATAGATAGATAGATAGATAGATAGATAGATAGATAGATAGATAGATAGATATAGCGGAAAGCTCGACGACGTAAACAAAGGAGAAAAAAAATAACACAATTGAAATAATAAAAAAAAAATATGGGTGCGCCTCCTAGCGGATGTTAGTCCTAAGTTGTTGGGTTAATAATCAGTGACACACGGTCACCGACGACAGTTCTCGAGAGGAACGGAAACAAGATTACTGTTTGATATACAACTTAAAGGACCACACAGTGTGGAAACTGCGAAAAGGACGAGAGCGATATTACTAATTTGCTCCATGAAAATATAAAGAAGAATCGGATTTCGAGTACAGAAGAAAGAAAGAAAACGAAAAATAATTTTAAATAATTTATTCGCTGTCTATTTATTTACGTTCATTAACGATTTGTTTATTTGTAATATTTAATATTTGGTGTTTTTATCGACCGTCGAAATGGAATCTGTAAGACTGTCATCAACGTTTTCGTCGTCATCATCATCAGCAATGAAGTTACTGTTATTGTCACAAGGTAAGTCATTAAGTGTGATTTTCTTCCTCAGATTATATATCACATATTCATAACAACAAGCGTACGCGTGCATGATATTATGTAACATATGGTCCCCCTTTTTCTTTTTCCCCCTTTTTTTATTTGTGTTATATACGTCAAACTTATATTTTCAGTTAAAATTTAGGATCTTTTCAGTTTGAACGGCAGTTTTTAAAAATAATTTCCACGTAACTAAACACTTTTAAACTTCGTATACTGGTAGAATTTGTTTATAAAACATCTTTTTCTCTTAGCTTTATTGAGAAAATTCTATAGTTTGTAAGGCATTTGTTGTTGTTTCTTTCAATTTCTGCAATTTCAACCAATCTCTGACGTTTATTGAGGTAAAAAACATTATGTGCCGTATGAATATGTCCCTCGTTTAAGAAATAGATTGAGTTTATTTACATTTGTGAAGAAAAAAAGATACCCTTCACCCCGTCCCTAACCCTAACTCTTAAATAGATTGAAATGCAATAGATCGATAATAGGGTCATAATTATGGGTGACAATTTCAATTGACACCGCTAGAAAAAACCGAAAAAATCCAAAAAAATATACGAAAATATTTATTCTGTGAAAACATTTGTATATTTTTATTTCAAAACATATGAATGCATATAAAACTAGTTAAGGCGGCGAACTGGCAGAAACATTAGCACGCCGGGCGAAATGCGTAGCCGTATTTCGTCTGCCGTTACGTTCTGAGTTCATATTCCGCCGAGGTCGACTTTGCCTTTCATCCTTTCGGGGTCGATAAATTAA
>NW_021836081.1:12500-25516 GCF_006345805.1 Octopus sinensis
ACGTTCTCTCGACATCGTTCACACGCGCTTGACTCGGGCTCAGAAGTTACAGCCTTAAAGTAACGAAGACTTATACAGCAACTCGGGCTAATACGAACGAGCCTGGTATGTGTAAAAGACTAACTGGCATCTCTTGTCAAGAGTACAGGCGACAGTTTTTGTGCATTCCGCTGTCGTTATTTGATTGATGTTTTACTCATATATATATACATAGGCGCAGGAGTGGCTGTGTGGTAAGTAGCTTGCATCCCAACCACATGGTTCCGGGTTCAGTCCCACTGCGTGGCATCTTGGGCAAGTATCTTCTGCTATAGCCCCGGGCTGACCAATGCCTTGTGAGTGGATTTGGTAGACGGAAACTGAAAGAAGCCCGTCGTATATATATATATTATATATATATATATATATATATATATATTATGTGTGTGTAGGTGTTTGTGTGTCTGTGTTTGTCCCCCTAGCATTGCTTGACAACCGATGGTGTGTGGTTACGTTACGCCCCGTCACTTAGCGGTTCGGCAAAAGAGACCGATAGAATAAGTACTGGGCTTACAAAGAATAAGTCCCGGGGTCGATTTGCTCGACTAAAGGCGGTGCTCCAGCATGGCCGCAGTCAAATGACTGAAACAAGTAAATGAGTAAATGAGAAATGAGTATATATATATGACTGTGTGGTAAGTAGCTTGCTTCCCAACCACATGGTTCCGGGTTCAGCCCCACTGCGTGGCACCTTGGGCGAGAGTCTTGTCTGTGTGTATGTATGTATGTCTGCATGTCTATCTGTGTATATGTGTGGACCGCCATGCTGGACTGCTGAACTCAACACGATGTTTTTTCCGTCTTTCTCTATTCTCTCTTATTCCTTTCTGCCGAGGCTCGAAACGTTAAAGACTTTTCCATTTTTCCACAGCGTCAACCTAATATGCTTGCTTGTTGTTCCTACACCTGTCTTCGTCTTTAGTCTTTCTATAAGTCTGAACTATATATATATATATATATATATATATATATAGAGAGAGAGAGAGAGAGAGAGAGAGAGAGATACAGACAGACAGACAGAGACAGTGACAGAGAGAGAGATGAGTGTATTTTTCCATTGTTAACAATTAACACGGAAAAAATAGATGAATAGTTTCCAGGGTAGCAAAAAATCACACAAGTAAAGGGGTTGTAAGTCCTTGTCTTTAAAGGTAGAAACTTCGGGTTTACGTGGAACTTTTTGCATAATATATAAATAAATAAATGGAGTTTAACGCAGGTTCATATATATATATATATATATATATATATATATATAGGCAGAAACAAGGAAAATGCCACTTATATTTGAACACTATGCAAATATTCTTTTAAAAAAAACTTTTCTTTTAATTTTTCTAAATTTAATTATTTAATTGTTACAGTTGAAAATGTCGCAATGACTGAAACCGGTACTGAAATGTTCTTTACAAAATATTTTAGCATTTTCTATCCTCACTTGTTTTTTCATATATATATATATATATATATATAATATATATATATATATATATATATATTATATATATATATATATATATATACCGAGTAAACACATAAATGTGAAACAAGGTGGAAAAAAGAGTACTCAAATACCAGTGGTAGAGATATGCTTTATTTAAAGCAGCAGAAATTCACAAAATCTGTTACTCTGAGTTCTCGTTGCCGTTCATCAGACAGTTTTGCTGAGTAACAGATTTTGTTGAATTTTCTGCTGCTTTAAATAAAGTGTATATATATATATATATATAATATATATATATATATATATATATATATATATACATATGTGTGTTTTAGAACGTTTGATTGTGTCAGATGAATGACAGACATAATAGAAGAGAGAGAGAATGTAAATAAATCCAATGGCAACGTCTTCGGTGGTGGATTTGAGTTTTTAAAATGCTATAACATTTTTAGTAGCAAAAACTTTAGGCGAGAAAATTCACCGAATGTTTTTCTTTTTTAAATTTATTCTAGTGTAATATACTCTTATATTTTAATTGTTGTTGTTGTTGGTGGTGGTGGTTGTGGTGTATGAGATATGAAAACTAACAAACAGCAGGATGTTATAAAGATGAAGTGGAAGGGCTTAGCGCTGAATAGATAAAACATACTACCGTACGTCACTGTTAAAAAGCCATTCCCTGAAAAATGTGATTCTTCGTTTGACGTCATAATAGTGTCTACGGCATGGAGGTTTAAGTATTTGTGCACTTAGTATGTGGGTATGTATGTATGTGTGTGTGTGTGCATACGTGCATGTGCTTGCGTATATGTGTTTGTAAATGCGCGTGTGTGCGTGTGTGTGTGTGTGTGCTTGTTCACTTCCATTGAATCTCTGTCATTTAGTACATATGTTGGGCTTATTCCATATAAACAAACATTTTAGCTACATATACGTGTATGTTTGTGTATACATGTATGTATGTATCTATATATCTATGTATGTATGCATGTATGTATGTATATATATATGTTATATGTGTGCGTGTGCATATATGTGTGCGTGTGCATATATATATACATATATATATATATATATTATTATATATATATATATATATATATTATATATATATAATGATAAATCTCAGAGCGAGTTATAAACAGTAGCGGTAACCATCGTGACACATATTTGCCATTTGAATATGGCTAACCTCTAAGGGTGGATGCTACTGTAGTTTATAACTCGCTCTGAGATTTATCATTGTTTGATTTCACTTTTTCAATATCAGTGTCAATCGACACTGGAAAAAGTATATATATTTGTGAAGGGAGCTGACTTCTCGTCGACAACCATGATTGTCACACGCTGATGAAAGGTAAACACCTTGAAACTCGGGTCCGTGTGTATCATGAGTTGAAGACGGAGAGGATGACTTCCCTTCACAAATACTGAGAGGACACAGATAGTGTGTATATAGCCAGCTGGAGGAGATATCTTCCTTTGGCTACAAACTACAGTAGCATCCACCCTTAGGGGTTAGCCATATTCAAATGGCAAATATGCGTCACTATATATATATATATATATATAAAGATATATACTTATGTATATATATGGACATCTGACTCATTAGTAAGAGCAGTTAAATTCTGAAATGGAATGAAAAATTAAAACGTTAACCCTATCTTTCCTGGACTATGCATAGTTTCGGCAATCTTTTGTAAATAAAATAAAATAATTTCAATTTACAACTGGCGTTGCCATCTTCAGCAGGAGGCCAAGGCTCACATATAGACACGAGGCGATAAAGAACGTGCCTCGTGTTATATGTTATAATTTTTCAAAATCCTCAATATATAATTGCAAATTAACGTAGCCCGAGAGATGGGACCATGCTTCGTCGCTAAATGATGCGATATTCAGCACATAAGCAGTATTGTCTTCGATAAATCAATTAAATCATCTGCGATAGCGAAGTCGCCCTTCGTGATCAATTGTTTCAGTTGTTTGTATGGGACAAGTTTTAATTCCTTTCTGACGGCTTTATGGTCAGGTCGCTCTTAAGCGCCACTGGTAACATGTAACCCATGGCCGGGTTGTCGGCGACTAAACTGGAAACCCTATCCAGCTTGCTTGGTGGGGAAGGTGATTGTTGGACACCCTGCGGGACGAAAAATAAGACCAGTCTAAGGACGGAAGAACTGCTGTGTAGTCAACGGTTTTGGTCGGCTCGAGGTTATAGTAGAAGACATTTGCCCAAGGTGCCACACAGTGGGACTGAGCCCAGAACCATGTGGTTGGGAAGCAAATTTCTTATACACACGGATACAGACACACATGCACACACACACACATACAAACCCGCGCACAAATTTAAATATGCGTGCTTCCTGAAGCATCCAAGTGGCTTTGTACAGATTCACCTGTATTGGGGAAACCGAATCTGTATCAAAAACCACCAAACGAAGATGCTGCCAATGGGGCTTAATCTAAACCCTTAATGATCGGGCCCTTGTGTAGCGGTGCTCAGCAGGATTTTCCCAATATATTTTCACTATCGCTTTAAATTATGTTTCACATCTTTTTCAGTGTTTTCCTTCATGACTGTGCAAATATCGAGTGCAGAGAATCAAGGATGTCCTGATAGTCTTGTGTCATGTCCGTGTGGGAGAGATCTCATGAAAGAGGTCGATATTCCGATTGAGATGTAAGTATGCGATTATTTTGCACTCATTCACGCACAGCGATACACTCCTATGCCCAGTGGTTAGGGCAGCGGACTCGCGGTCGTAGGATCGCGGTTTCGATTCCCAGACCGGGCGTTGTGAGTGTTTATTGAGCGAAAACTCCTAAAGTTCCACGAGGCTCCGGCAGGGGATGGTGGTGATCCCTGCTGTACTCTTTCACCACAGCTTTCTCTCACTCTTACTTCCTGTTTCTGTTGTACCTGTATTTCAAAGGGCCGGCCTTGTCACTCTCTGTGTCACGCTGAATATCCCCGAGAACTACGTTAAGGGTACACGTGTCTATGGAGTGCTCAGCCACTTGCACGTTAATTTCACCAGCAGGCTGTTCCGTTGATCGGATCAACCGGAACCCTCGTCGTCGTAACCGACGGAGTGCTTCCACCACACTCCTATATATATATATATATATATATATATACATATACATACATATATATATACATATACATACATATATTCACATTTAAATAATGAGGGAGATAAATTGAATATTAATTTAATTAATATCAATTTAAAACCAGTTGCCTAACATACAAAAATCTGAAAAATCAGAGAAAATTCCAATACGTGTGTATATTTTAAGGGCTAAAAACCACTATGTGGACAGCCATATGCTAGAAATAGATCACCTACGATCAAGCTACAAAGAAAGAATGTTCTCTAGAGAAAATTTCAGCGGACACCAGAACAATAGGCGGGCAAGACAGATGAAATTTATATAAAAATCAAGAATTAATCGCATACCGGTTCCGTCTATTAACGAATAGATCACTTACGTAATCCTTCGTCCGTTGGACTCATCAGTACGGACGAAGGATTACATAAGTGATCTATTCGTTAATAGATGAAACCGGTATGTTACTAATTCTTGATTTTTATATAATTTTCATCTGTCTTGCCCGCCTATTGTTCTGGTGTCCGCTGAATTTTTCTCTAGAGAACATTCTTCCTTTGTAGTTTGATCGTAGGTGATCTATTTCTAGCATATGGCTGTCCACATAATGGTTTTTAGCCCTCAAAATAAATACATACATATATTCATGTATATATTTCTGCATGTTTATATGTTCATATGAATAGATATACATACATGTATGCATGTATATATTTCTGTATGTATATTTAAACGTATTATATACGATGTATATATGTATGTATGCTTGTATTGTATGCGTGTATGCATGCATATCTCAAATTATAGCCTACATGTATTTATTTATCTGTCTATCGTCTATCTATCTATCTATCTATCTATCTATCTATCTATCTATCTATCTATCTATCTATCTATCTATCTATCTATCTATCTATCTAGCTAGCTAGCTAGCTAGCTAGCTAGATAGCTAGATAGATATATTTACAAACTCATATACGCACACACACACAGACTCTCTCTCTTTCTCCCTCTCTTCCATGCCAACTTTCTCTCTTACACAATCTCTCTCTCCCTCTCCCCTATTCTTTCTTAATTTTACTCTAAATCTTTTCCAGTTCGAGTCTATCTTCTTCCACATACACACACACATACACACACACACACATACACAATCCGTCTCCATCTCTCACTATCTCTCCCTTTATTTCTTTCTCACGCTCTCTGTCTCTTACTCTCTCTCTCTCTCTCACTCTTTCTCTCTAAACCTATATGTTTCTCCTTCTAGGTGTCGAAATTTCACATTCGGATGGTTTTTCCCGAAGTTAAGATGTCTGACTTGTCACTCCCTTATACCGGAAGCCGTCTGTAGACCTTACAAACGCTGTACAGATTGCAGACCTGATGGTATTAGCTCCTGTATCCCCTACAAAAAAGACCGCCAAAGTAAGCTGTTGATATTTTCTTGTTAAAAAATGACTGACTGAGATGAGATTGTGTATTGTGTGTGAACGAGGAGAATTGGGTAGGGATGTTGTGTCACAGGTCGGTGGTTCGAATCCCTGTCACCGTGGCAGTGAGATGGTAGATAAAACAAACAACTTAAAACAAATAAGCCGGCGAGCTGGCAGAAACGTTAGCACGCCGGGCGAAATGCTTAGCGGTTTTTCGTCTGCCGTTACGTTCTGAGTTCAAATTCCGCCGACGTCGACTTTGCTTTTCATCCTTACGGGGTCGATAAATTAAGTACCTATTTCTTTACTACCCACGAGGGGCTAAACACAGAGAGGACAAACAAACGGATTAAGTCGATTACATCGACCCCAGTGCGTAACTGGTACTTATTTAATCGACCCCGAAAGGATGAAAGGCAAATTCGACCTCGGCGGAATTTGAACTCAGAACGTAACGGCAGACGAAATACGGCTACGCATATCGCCCGTTGTGCTAACGTTTCTGCCAGCTCGCCGATAATTTAAGTACCGGTTACGCACTGGGGTCGATGTAATCGACTTAATCCGTTTGTCTGTTCTTGTTTGTCTCCACCGTGTTTAGCCCTTTGTGGGTAGTAAAGAAATAGGTATTTCGTCTGCCGTTACGTTCTGAGTTCAAATTCCGTCGAGGTCGACTTTGCCTTTCATCCTTTCGGGGTCGATTAAATAAGTACCAGTTATGCACTGGTGTCGATATAATCGATTTAATCCGTCTGTCTGTCCTTGTTTGTCCCAGCTGTGTGTAGCCCCCTTGTGGGCAGTAAAGAAATAAGAAATAAAATAAACACCGTCGACGACAGTAACAATACAATCAACATCAAAGAAGTAAAGTTTAATTATAATTGCCACACCATCACCACCATCACTACCACCAAAACCACCACCACCACCACCACCACCACCAAAACCACCACCACCACCACCACCACCACTACCACCACCACCACCAAAACCACCACCACCACCACCACCACCAAAACCACCACTACCACCAAAACCACCACCACCACCACCACCACCACCAAAACCACCACTACCAAAACCACCACCACCACCACCACCAAAACCACCACCACCACCACCACCAAAACCACCACCACCACCAAAACCACCACTACCACCACTACCACCAAAACCACCACCACCAAAACCACCACCACCACCAAAACCACCACCACAACCACCACCACCCCCAAAACCACCACCACCCCCCAACCCCCCCAAAACCACCACCACCAAAACCACCATCACCGACACCACCAACAACAACAACACCGCCAACACCACGACTACCATTATTACTACTATTATCATTACTACCACTACTAGCACCACCACCACCAACACTACCACAAACAACACCATTACTACCACCACCGCTACCTCTACCAAGATTACTACTAAAATTACCATCACCACCACCACCACTACCACCTTGATTGCTACATTCAGACCGTCGTTACCAATCCCACACCCCACCCACCTATAACATCAACCCACCAGAACCACCCCAGCATAAAAAACTGTAACCATAACATTTCCAGTCAGTATTAAAATGGCCTCACAACTAACATAACTACCACTATCACTGCTACTACTACAACCACCACACCTACCATGACTACCACACTTAATACTACAGCCACCACTTTGTCCACATTTTGTCCACCACTAAATATATCTTGTTTCATTTATTAAACAATATTTTTAATTAATAAAATTCTTCAATTTCCAGTTCGAAGAAATCATTGTCCTCGTCCACTTCTACTACCAAACGGTCACATCACTGTGGACAAGGAACCACAACCAGGGTCAGTGGTGAAATACAAATGTGCTAACCGGTATGTCTTGAAAGGACAGCCAAAACGTACCTGCGGAGGGGATTTTCGCTGGATCGGCGGTCCACCCACGTAAGACGATTCTTAACTTTGTTCTCTCTAAGTCAGGCCCTCTGTCTACGCCTAACGTTAGCACGCCGGGCGAAATGCGTAGCCGTATTTCGTCTGCCGTTATGTTCTGGGTTCAAATTCCGCCGAGGTCGACTTTGCCTTTCATCCATCCTTTCGGGATCGATAAATTAAGTACCAGTTACGCACTGGAGTCGATGTAATCGACTTAATACGTTTGTCTGTCCTTGTTTGTCCCCTCTGTGTTTAGCCCCTTGTGGGTAGTAAAGAAATATATATATGTATATATAGTAACAACCGCACATACTCAATGTTTCGTCACACACACACACATACATGCATATATATATATATATATTATATATATATATTATATATATATATATATATATATATATTTATATATTATATATATATATATATATATATATATATATATATCTTATATATATATATATATATATATATATTTATATATATATATATATTTATATAATATTATTTATATATCATATATAAGTCAATATTCTAATATCCTAAAGCTGATTAACCAACTAATGTTCTCCTCCATTTTCTTATTTGTGATATAAATAATGGTAAATATTTCTTTACCTTCACCCATTTAATACAATAAATAAGTTTATTGCATTGCAATTAAAAATACTTGTGTATTAATAATTTGTGTATTATACCAACAGTATATTGGATAAGTATTATCCCTTAGCGGGTTGGATTCACAACCCCTAACTTTTTTGGTGGGTATATATATATATATATATATATACAACTTATAAATAAGGGCAAACGAAAAAAATTTCTAATGCAAATATGCCGAAAAAATTGGGCATATTGTCCATTACCATATATTTTTCACATACGCACGTCCTCGAAAAAAAGCCGACAAAAATTTCTAAAAAATTCCATTATTACCATATCGGACCGATTTCAGGGTTAGTTCGTAAGAACCCTCCCTTCGTCAGTGATACATGTGGCAAAGAAATAAATGAAATACTTACTCATACCCATGGAAGAAGCAAAATACTAAGTCATGAGCACAACTAAGTACCCCAAATACATCTAAAATAGAAATACTCTAGCCCATTCAAGACACGAGGTTCTCACAGAGTGAGAGAGTCCGGAAGTGAACACTTAAATTTATATTTAATGTAGGATAAAATTTTTTTCTTTCGAAAAAAATTTTGTCAATGGTCAGCATATTAAAAAATACCTTTAACAGTTAAAATTATAAACAACTTATAAATAAGGGCAAACGAAAAAATGTCTAATGCCAAATATGCCGAAAAATTGGACATATTGTCCATTACCATATAATTTTTCACAATACGCATGCTACTCGAAAAAAAGCCGACAGAATTTTCTAAAAAATTCCATTATTACCATATTGGACCGATTTCAGGGTTAGTTCGTAAGAACCCTTCCTTCGTCAGTGATACATGTGGCAAAGAAGTAAATGAAAGAGTGCATATACGTACATACGTATATATATATATATTTGAACAACCCCTAAGCAAGTAAATAGTATTTTCCTAAACAATAGATTCACTTATTTCGGTTAGTGACTTATTCACGAATATACCAACACTTGCGTCCCTGAAGATGATATCCTCTGGGAACGCACAAAAGCCTTTTTCAGAGTTATTTACTTTGAATTGTTATTATATCATATCTGATTACCCTGTTATTACGATTTTAGTATACATACCTTATTAGTATTTCCTCCTATGTTCTGTATACTCTGGGAATGCATTAAAACCCTTTTCGTGGTTACTTTATTTGAATTCTTATTATCGAGTAACTAATTTCATGTTGTTACAAAACTGACTTCACAATTTGGGTATTCATAACTTATTGGGAATTCCTAAAAACAAGATCCTGTGTAAGACAGTTCTCTGTAAATGCACAAAAATCGCTCTAAGGTCTACATACTTTGTATTGTTGTTATTGGATTAGCGAAACAATTATGAGAACTAACTCAAGGGATAAGGCACCGCTTTCTCGGGAATTATCGGTACGATATCTAGTATATATATATATTCTTTTACTTTTTC
The DNA here is from genome assembly GCF_006345805.1 of Octopus sinensis. NCBI lineage: Eukaryota > Metazoa > Mollusca > Cephalopoda > Octopoda > Octopodidae > Octopus > Octopus sinensis. Next base: position 22,558 of record NW_021836081.1, read on the forward strand.
AGTCATTTTCAGTCATATTTGAGAAAGAGAGAGAGAAAGAGATAGAGAAAAAAAGAGAGAGAGAGCTCTTGTTAGTTTTGGGATGTTGTATTTCTGAAAATCTGTTGTTTCAGGTGTTTGAAAACCATGTGTCTCCCGCCTGCAGGACTGAAACACGGCCGTATCCACTACAGCAGAAACCAGCTTGTTTTCAATGTCAATGATAGGTAAGAATACATCATATATATATACTCTTCCTACTATCTGCCTTTGACGTCGAATCTACTAACGGTTTTTTTAAATACTTAATAACGTTCTGTTTATCATTTAGGCAGTCATCGTAATTGTTATAATGTCTTGTTGTTGAGATAGCCTCTCTTTCTTTCCTGATGAGAAGATTTCATTTTACACCGTTTATTCCTTTGGAATAAAACCATGTTGTCTTCGAAACATATGTCGAAAGTAAAGAATTTTAATAACGTCTTCGTTCAACTCCATTTATTTACTTATACATATATATATATATATATATATATACATATACACATATGCCAGAGTGTACCCGAAAGAAACTGGAATTGTTATTTTATTCACTTGGTTTTACATGTTTACACTTTTTATCTCCTTCAAAGTATTCTCCATTTGAAGCAATGCATCAGTCCAGGCGTGTTTTCCACTGTTCGAAGCAGTGCTGGATGCGAAGTGATGCCCTTTAACGCCTCCGTCGTTCTTTTTTCACCTCTTCCACATTCGCAAATTCCGTAGCACCAGCTTGCGTCACCAGTAAGGACCTTCGAAAACAGGTCCGGATCAACTTCCAGCTGTTCCTGCAGTTCACGACATGCATTCAGTCATGACTGCTTTTGATCTTCCGTGAGAAATCGAAGCACAAATTTTGCTGCAACTCTTTTCGTTTGCATTCCTCGCTCAAAATTTGTTGGCAGGAGGTCCAGGATACACCAGTCGTATCGACAAGTTCGTCGATTGTTAGGTTGGTCTCCAGGCGACAAGTGACCGTTCCTAAAGCGTGGAAACCACTCTTAAATTTGTTTTGCTCATTGCAGCGTCCTTATAAGCTGATTGAAGAAATGACAACTATTTCCAGCGCTGTTTGTCCCATATATATATATATATATATATATATAACGGGAAGGTTTACGAAAATAAGCAAAAGACGAAGGCAGGTGGAGTACAAACAAACAATTGTATTAGTATGGCGCTCAGGAATAGAAATAGAAAAAGTCTTTTACATTTCGAGCCTACGCTCTTCGACAGAAAGATACACAGAAAAAAACAAGGAGAGAAACAAGGAGAGAGAGAAATGCGTGTAGGAGCTAACGATCTATCATGGCGTCCTGACTTTGGACTTCCCATATATATATATATATATATATATGGGATTATCACAGTCTTGAACAGATGATATTGGTTCAACAACCAAAATAGAAAATATGAATGGAGGGAATAAATTGCACAAAATTTTAATTCCTGTAAGAGATGACATATCCATTTTGGAAGAGGGGGAGCCAGAATAGAGCACAACCAAGAGTGAAACAACGACAACATTATGCCTGAGCTAAACAAGCGTACATAAACCAGTAGAAAACAGAATTTCACTGAAGTACGTTGTTCCTTCGTTTGAGCCATCGCAAAAATCGACGAACAGGGAAGCACTTCAAAACAAAGACACACCACGACGCAGTATGGCATTAGCAAACGACGCCAGTCGGTAGATTGATGCCTGAGGGTCGCATCAAGTGACTTCAAGCGGCGGAAGCCTGAACCAGAACAGGCTTGGCCAACAGTAAACGTTTCCGGTTACTTTTGGATTCCCCCCAGTACATACATACATACATACATACATACATACATACATACAACATACATACATATATACATATACAGATGTGTATATATATATATATATATATATATATATATTCATATGAACATATATGCATGTGATTTATTCATTTTTATTCTATTTAGAGTATCCTACTCGTGTGACGACGATTACGTGATTTATGGCGAATCTGTAAGAATCTGTGGGGCTGATGGTAAATGGTCAGGGTCGGAACCGTTTTGCAGTAAAGGTAAATTCTTGAAAAATAAAGCCTTTAAACTTTTTCCTCAAATATGTCTTTTTCATTCTCTTAACTCGCTTAACACTAGGATTACTCACTTGTTCCAACGTGCTAAAGCACACGACGCGTCCCCCGGTCCAGTAGCTGAAACCCCATTATTACGATCGTATCTGCAATGCCCTGACTGCTGAGCTAGGTGCCTCGACACTCATATATATGATGATGGACATAGATAGCTACAAACCGTTCGGTCTGGTGATCCCGTCGTCTTTTAGAAGATAGTAGGAGTTCTCTGCCCTGCTTGCAACATGTACCGAATGCAAATTGCATCGATAACTAGCTAGAGGAGGCTCTTCCTGGAGTTAAATTCGGTAGTAAAATGAGTATTTTTTCCGATGGCCGGATAACTGAAGAGATGGCGGCGTGGATTTCCGCCCCGACATCCGAAACTCGGAGTTTTATCATGGCTACCGAATAATTGTCACATATTAATTTACAGATAAATTCCTCTATTTACATAATATTGAGGTCTCTTTCATTCTTTTGCTGTCTTACCATTTCTATCAATATATATATATATATATATATAATATTAATTCGAGACAAAACCACTATTTTGCAAAACAAACAAGAAAGACTTAATCAATACATAAACATTTTTAATATAAAGAAATAATATATATATATATATTATATATGCATGTATGTATGTATGTAGTGTATATTACACACACAAATATATATATATATATATATATATATCTATATATATATATATATATATATAATAATAATAATAATAATAAACAGGGAGTATAACTCCAAACTTACAGGGAAAAATTCAATTTAGTATTAAATCAAATTTCACAGTATCAATATATAAAATATATAATAGT
>NW_021836082.1:0-25870 GCF_006345805.1 Octopus sinensis
AGTGGAAGTGTGTGCATTGCATGTTCTCTCTTTACCCCTCCCCCCTACACCTACGGTTTTCCCCCGTCTCTATGTGTCTGTTTGTCTGTCTGTCCTTCTGTGAAAGACAGAGAGTAAGTGTGCTCTCTCTCTCTCTCTCTCTATCTCCTCTCTCTGACCCTATCCGTGTCTAATTGTTTCTTTGTCTTTCTGAGTTTTGTGTTGTCTGTTTCCTTTATTTGTTATACACGCAGGCACATATACACTGTTGCTTTCTTTTTACATCTTTTTCCCCTCTTTCTCCTTCACTCCACTCATTCATTTATTTCTCTATTTGTCTCTTTCACTTTCTCTCTCTCAGCCACCGACATGCCATCATCTTCACCCGTCGTCGTGTCACCCCATCGCCGAAGACGATCTTTCCTCATCGGTTCTTCCTCGTCATCATCACCAAAACCATGGTCACGCTGGCATCGACGGCGCCACTGCCTCGGTTATGTTATGGCCACACTACTCTTGCTCTCTTCTGCCGACGTGGGGCGATGTCGTGCTGACAAATTTACCAACAATGCCAACAGTGACAACACCAATAGCAACAACAACAATAACAACCACAACAATGCAAATCATCATTCGAAGAATGAGCACAACAAATTGCAAGCGCTTTTGAAACTGAACTACAAGGATTCGGACAGCGGGCGAGACCGTACGGAAACCACCCGCGGGATGTTCTTGGCAGGTAGCGCCGTTAAGAGTGTGTCAGGTTTACTTATACATGTTCGATCAGGCAATAATTCCTTTGGATGTACCACTATTGATAACCCGCCGCCCCCGAGCGTAAAGCAGTGGATTGCTATACTCATGAAAGGTGGCTGTGATTTCATCGACAAAATCCGGGTAGCGGCTGCTTTCAATGCCTCGGCTGCGGTCATCTATGACGAGAAAAACGGGCTACAACCTGTCTTTGCTAACAGACACGATGCAGACGGTAAGTTGTGATGTATTTTATTTATTTATTTCTATTTCCAGGTGGAAAGTATCACGGTCTGAACCAAATTCTGACCGCAACTTATCTAAGTTACTATACGGTATATATTGCATCTTGTAAGGCGGCGAGCTGGCAGAACCGTTAGTACGCCGGACGAAATACTTTGCGGTATTTCGTCCGCCGCTACGTTCTGAGTTCAAATTCCGCCGAGGTCGACTTTGCCTTTCATCCTTTCGGGGTCGATTAAATAAGTACCAGTTACGCACTGGGGTCGATATAATCGACTTAATTCGTTTGTCTGTCCTTGTTTGTCTTCTCTGTGTTTAGCCCCTTGTGGATAGTAAAAAAATAGGTATATATTGCATCTTGTGTTTATGTTTGTAGGAGCAGTGAGTGGATTGGTAGACTATAACGTCAGGCTTTGGTATATTTCCGTTGCTTTACACTTTGAGTTCAAATTCCACCCCGCTTGACATTGCGTCCCCTCAGTCAGGGGTGACTCGGTCCACTAAAATTTTTTTCTGCAATTGGCACAAGAGGCCTGAAATTTTTTAATGGGGTAGGATGCTAGTCGATTACATCGTTCCTGAAAAGATGAAAGGCAAAGTTGAACTCGGCGGTATTTGAACTCAGAACGTAAAGAGCCGGAAGAAATGTCGCTAAGCATCTTGTCTAGCGTACTAAACGACCCGGCAAATTCGTTACCATAATAATTCTTTCTACTTTGGGTTGAAGGGGCTGGAATTTTGAAGGAGCGAGTAAGTCGATTACATTGGCTCCCAATGCTCGATTAGTACTTATTTTATCGACCCTGAAAGGATGAAAGGCAAAGTCGACCTCGGCGGAATTGGAACTCTGTAAAAGCTAAGCTTTTTGTCCGGCATGCAAACGATTCTGCCCGCTCACCGCCTTGCGAGGAGTGATGGATCACTAAAATACGATCCACTAAAATACGATCCACTAAAATACGATCCACTTAGTACTAAAGTACTTGTATAGATCTGACCTATACCAATTCCTATCTTAGAAATTATTGTCCTAAGAGTGAATCGGAAGTGTGTTCCGAGTTTACATGCGGTCAAGTCAAACTTGACTTTCAATGTTTTTAGTGTCAATAAAAAATAAAGTACAAACCAAGTACTTCAAAAGATTGATTATCGAGCTCTAAAACAACTTCCCCGTATTGTATGGCATTTGACTCGTTATTGTTGTTTAGCCCACGGTCAGTCCTTATCGAATTGACCTTACTACCAAAGATATTTCAACTTTGTTTTTTTCAAACATAATGTATCTGGAAATATATCATTTGATTTGAGGGAGATTTGGTTTCTATTTCTAGCAAGTCTGATGGCCACATTATTATTGGTGTTGTTGGATTGGTGGAATCAGTTGAGCGTCTGAACGGAACACCTTGTAGTATTTAGTTCCAGCTCTTTATGTGTTCTGAGCTCAAATCCTGCCGAGATCAACATTGTTGTTCATGCCCACGGAGTTGATAAAATACCCATCAAGCATAGGGGTTGAACTGATCGTCTGACGTCCTCCCATCAAAATTGCTGGCCTTGTAGTATTAGTAGATTCGGTTCTTTACGTTCTGAGTTCAAATTCAGCCGAGATCAACTTTACCTTTCAACTCTCAGTGGTTGATAAAATACCATTAAAGTGTTGAAGCCGATGAAATCGTCTAACCACCTCTCAAAATTACATGCCTTGTACCCAAATTCGAAATAGTTACTGCTTAGCCCTGGTCAGGCCTGACTGGGCTCATCTATTAACAAGCATTTCAAGTCGTGATCATCTTGTTCTCTACTCCTTATAATCCATCTTGGATTAGAATATCCATGTAATTTTTATTTAAACAGCAACATTATCATTTGAGGGAAATTTCTTTTCTATTTCGTGTTTTTTGAATCAATACTGTTCAATATTTAAACGTAAACCGTACGATTTTCAATAATTGCTTGAAGTCTCTCAGTTTCACTATCGTCCATCCGGAGAAATACGAGCAGAAAGTAATTCTCATAGCTTCTCATTCCTCCTCTGTTCCTTGGAAATTTATCAATTTCTCGGTGAGTTCCAAAGACAAGAATGTTATCTTTATATCCAGTTGCAACAATTACTCAGTATCTATACATATTGGCAGAAGGAATTCTATTGAAAGATGAATTTCAAGTTTTATATTTGTACCGTTTTTGAAACATCGTTCTAGCCAGAACAATTTCAGGTGTGTGATTGTATATATAAGCGTGTGTGTGTGTATAAGTAGGTATGCATATATGTATGTGTATATATATATATATATATATATATATATATATATGTATATGTATGTATATATGTGTATGCATTTGTGAATGTGTACATTGGTGTTTATGTGTTTGTGTATATGTGTCTATGCATATATATGTGTTTGTGTGTGTGTAGGTACAAGCATGGTTATGTGGTTAAAAACCACTTAGGTTTTGAGTCCAGGCACTACTTTAAGTAAGTGTTTTACTACAGTAGCCCTGGGGGAGAGGGTAGACAACAAAAGCTTTATATCCAGACTTGGTAGATGGAAAGTGAAAAAAGACCTTTGTATAAGTTTCTGTGTGGATGTTTGTGTCTCCTCATCTTAATAATGCACAGTAGTTGTAAATGAGTGTCACCACCATACAAGCAGGGTCCCTTCTTTCCAGTCTTCCATGAAAACATGTCTGGTCAAGGGGAAGTGTTACCTTGCTTGGATGACAGGAAGGGTATCAGGGTATTGAAACTCTATTTCAATGAGTTCCCTATTTCTTGTGAAAGCATAGAAAAGTGTGTATACATATGTATGTATGTGTGTGGGTTTGTGTAATATGAAGGGGTACTGAAAAGTTCCTGGCTTAGGGTAAAAGAAAATTCAGGAAGATCAATTAATTATGATTTTATACAACAAAATTCACACTCTCAAATTCACACATTTATTGCAGCAGTTCTTCATTTTTTTCTTTACCCTGTAAAAGAACTTGGAATGTTGATCCTCCAACCGGGTCTTTCACAATACCCTTAAAGAGTGGAACCTTTCAGCACTCCCTCGTGTGTGTGTGTAATATAACTGCACATGGACTGTTGACGATTTTTCCTTATCTTTCCTTCTTCCTCTTTGGATTTTCCTGTTTCCGACAAAGAACTATGCTCAAAATGTTAACAACAACTCTCTCCTTTCACCAAGCATCAAATTAATATATTTCTTGTGCACATCCTCACATTCATTTTTTTCTTTTCTTCTCTGTTTTCAATTGTTTGTTTATTTGAATTAATTAATTATATTATATATATATATATATATATATATATATTATATATATATATATATACTATATATATATATATAATATTATCATCATCATTGTCATTTAACATCCATCTTCCATGGGTTGGATGGTTTTGACTGAGGTCTGGAAAGCCAGCGGCTATACCAGGCTCCATTCTGAGCGGGCAATGTTTTTACAGCTGGATGCCCTTCCTAATGCCAACCACTCCGAGAGTGTAGTGGATGCTTTTTATGTGTCACCAGCACAGGAGCCAGTCAGGCGGCCTTGGCTTCGATCACCTTCAGATAGTGCTTTGTACATGCCACCAGCATGGGGGCCAGTTGACCACATTTGGATTGTGCTTTTTATGTGCCACTGGCACTGGAGCGAGTCAGGTGGCCCAGGCATCAATCACATTCGGATTGTGCTTTTTACATGCATGGGAGCCAGTCAGGGGGCACTGGCTTCGGCCTCATTTAGATGGTGCTTTTTACGTGCCACCAGCATGGGAACCAGTCAAGCTGACTTGACAGTAACCAAGTTCAGATGGTGCTTTTTAGAAGCGTTAACATGTCAGGCAAATTGCTTAACAGTATTTCACCCATCTTCATGTTCTGAGTCCAAATACTGCTACAGTCAACTTTACATTTCATCCTTTCAGGGGTGTGTATATATATATATATAATATATAGATGAGAAAGTTGGTTTGTGAAAGCATGTGGTTGAATATATAGAAAATAGTAAAAAGTGAAAAAACTACAGAAGGCTTGTTTTAAAAGGTTAAAAAATATATATTTGAGTCAATATGTCTGAAGAATGTTATCAATTTTTTTCTTACAATGACATAGTTTAGAAGAAATGACTGGTTTCGCGTTCAGCTTTTCAAATTTCTTACATCGTTATGTTTACGTTGAGAAGAGTTCCAAATAAGGGGAGGTAATAAGTGATTTCTTCCGGTGTAAGGGAGATAATCGCTTAAAATTTTTTGTCTTTCCTTTGGAGTGAATTTCTCTGTATAAGTATGTTGGAATGGTTAAGTTTTATTTGGAACTCTTCTCAACATAAACATAACGATAACTCTTCTCAACGTAAACATAACGATGTAAGAAATTTGAAAAGCTGAACGCGAAACCGATCATTTCTTCTAAACTATGTCATTGTAAGAAAAAATTGATAACATTCTTCAGACATATTGACTCAAATATATATTTTTTAACCTTTTAAAACAAGCCTTCTGTAGTTTTTTCACTTTTTACTATTTTCTATATATATATATATTTCTTTATTGCCCACAAGGGGCTAAACATAGAGGGGACAAACAAGGACAGACATAGGTATTAAGTCGATTATATCGACCCCAGTGCGTAACTGGTACTTAAGTTATCGACCCCGAAAGGATGAAAGTCAAAGTCGACCTCGGCGGAATTTGAACTCGAAACGTATCGACAGACGAAATACGGCTACGCATTTCGCCCGGCGTGCTAACGTTTCTGCCAGCTTGCCGATATATATATATATATATATATATATATATATATATATATATATATATATAGTATATATAGGCACTGGAGTGGCTGTGTGGTAAGTAGCTTGCTTACCAACCACATGGTTCAGCTTCAGTCCCACTGCATGGCACCTCGGGCAAGTGTCTTTTACTATAGCTTCAGGCCGATCAAAGCCTTGTGAGTGGATCTGGTTGACGGAAACTCAAAGAAGCCCGTAGTATATATATATATATATATATATATATATATATATATGTGTGTGTGTGTATATGTTTGTGTGTCTGTGTTTATCTGTACTCCAAATTATATTTGTAAATGTTACATTTTATGTTAGAGCTGAAGAAGATACTGGCAAATGCCCTGGCACTTTGCCACCATCTCACTCCTGCTCTCTTCAATTTTCAAGGACACAATGTGCTGCCATGAGGGAATTCATTCAGTCCAGTGAAGGTGCATAGCTTAGTAATGGTAAGAGTGTTGCACTTGCAATTGGAAGATCATGATTTCAAATCCTGGACTGGATGGTGTACTGTGTTCTTGAGCAAAACACTTCATTTCATGTTGCTCCAGGCCACTTTACCATAAATGAGTGACCCTGCAACAGATTAGTGTCCCCTTTAGAGGGAATGTTATTTTCTCAGTTACCCATTTGTCATTGAAACTGGGTAACCAGCCCCAGGAGTCTTAAGGCTTGGGAAATACTTGCTTACAGTCCTCCTTATCCATTATTCTGTATTGGTTTTATTTTATAGACCCTGATATATTAAAATACAAATTTGACCCCTGCATGATTTGAACTCAGATTGCAGAATGTCAGAACAAATATTGAAAGTATTCTGTCCAGCTCTAGCTTACTTTACCTATCAGAGCACATTAGCCAAATATTGTGGTAAAACAAAATAGTTCAAACAGTGGAGTATGTTTTACGTTGTGGAGACAATCTGAAGCTTAACATTTTAAACACTTGCTCCTCATCAGAATGAATGTGAAAAAGCAATGGTCTTATTTAATAGGTTGTAAAATGATGGGAATAGCTCTGTGCATGAGTATACAATTGTGAGTATGAAGTATTTAATTATAGTGGGTATAGCTGTGTTTGTGCATGGGTATTAATCAAATATAATATGTAGGAAAAGCTCCGTGTTTGTGAGAGAGAGAGAGTGCAATGTGTGAGTATTCAGTCCAAGTTAATTCTTGTGTATTTTGTAAATGCATGATATTTATTTTTGTCTGAGAACAAATATATTAGTTCATACACACAGTAAATTATATATATATATATGTGGTGTGTGTGCATGTGTTTTATATATGTGTATTTATATATGCATATATATATATATATATATATTATATATATACTATATATATTATATATATTCATACATAAATATCTCCATAATTTATTTGTAAGCATGTTTGACTACATAGATACATCTATCTAAAATGTAATACATTGTGACTTTCAGATCAAATAGAAAGTAATTTTGTATGTCTGTGTGTATAGGTGTGTGTGTGTGTGTGTGTGTGTGTGTTTATGTGCTTGGGTATGTGCATACTTAAAGAGTTAATGGTTGGACATGTAATGTGCATATATAAATATGTAATTGTGTGACTGTGCAAATGTTTGTGTGTTTAATATTTAATGAATCTGCTGTGTATGCATTTGTAATATGTTAATGGACAATAGTTAAGTATGTTATAGCTTAAGAGCGTATGTTATCGTTTGTTTATTAACAATTTGTGTATTCCCATATATTTGTGTTTGTGTGTATATGTAAATATCTATGTATATTAACGTTTATGTATACATATGTAATTTATGTATACACACACTATATATATATATATATATAATTATATAATATATATATATATATAATATATATATATATATATTTCAGCTAGATATGTTTCAGCCAAAGATTGTCCTGGGCCATGTCTAATTAATAGCACCACTGATGCTATGTGTGTGTTTGTGTGTGTGTGTGTGTGTGTGCATGTAATTGTTAAAGAGGACAACAAACATTAAGGCAAGACAAACATCTCAAGTTATATTATTATTGGAAAAATTCTAAGTCTTACAGCTGTTTCTGGGATGTAACATATATAGGCACAGGAGTGGCTGTGTGGTAAGTAGCCTGCTTACCAACCACATGGTTGCAGGTTCAGTCTCACTGCGTGACACCTTGGGCAAGTGTCTTCTACTATAGCCTGGCATCAAGACACCTCTACCATATTTCTACCCACCCTTCTCACTCACTTCAGAAGGTTTGTTTCTCTTCATCTTTGTGTATTATATGTCTGCCTCACTAGTGTCAGTGCTCCCCCCACTCCAACACACTATGCACACTGTAACATTGGTTGGCATTAGGAAGGGCATCTCACCGTAGAAACCATGCTATCCATGCCACTCTTTTAATAATACTAACCATGATGATGATGACAGTGGTGATTGTGGCAGCAGTAATGATGATGATGATGATGATGATGAAGAGGAGGAGGAGTAGGAACTTGATGAAAAAAAATCCAGAGAAGATAGTTACTTTTGCAATCATCATTGATGAGTTTGCTTAGATTTGCCCACTTTGGCCATGTCACCCATTACAACCCCACAAATGGTATTCAGAAACCTGATGGGGGACAGTGCCCCATTAGTCATACAGAATTGGTCTAGTCAAAGAAGGAGTTTAGCTGGACAGTTGATTCTTGTATATCCATCTCGAAGTGTCCATTAGAGTTTATCGCTTATGAATTGTTGCTTACCTCTTCAGTAATATCCTGCAAAAACGCACACCCCCTCCTCTCTCTCTCTAATAACATCAGCGCTTGCAAGAAGACTTCCATAGTCTTTGATCAGCTGCTCTTACCAGTAAATAATTAGAATTTCAAAAAGCACCATAATTCTTTGCTACAACCTGTTTGGTGACTAACCAAGCAGTGAACTTGTACAATAGCATCATCATCATCATCATCATACGTCCATTTTCTATGCTGGCATGGGTTGGACGGTTTGACAGGAGCTTGCAAGGCCAGAGAACTGCACCAGCCTCCAATTGTCTGTTTTGGCAAGGCTTTTACAGTTAGATACCCTTCCTAATGCCAGTCACTTTATGGAGTGTACTGGGTGCTTTATATGTGGTAACAGCACAGGTGCTCTATATGTGGGGCCAGCACAGGTGCACTGTATGTGATGCCAGCATGGTTGCTTTATAAGCCAGCTGCTTATTACGTAACACCAGCACATGAACAGTGTTTTGATTTCAACAAAGTAAAACTTCAACATATACAAACATGTAGTATATTTGGTGGCATATAAGGCATACCTTTTTCTATCCCTCCCAAAACAATGTCTCAAAAAATGACTGTGGGTCCTATATGCAAATATTGGGTTGTCCAGAAAGTTCATGCCGATTTATAGTAGCTTACCTTTTGACTTATTTTAGAACATGGTTGAGTCCATGAAATAGGATTTGACTACACCTCCATTTAGAGCACAGTTTAAGCTATCTTTTCGTGGAAGAAGGTTTATGTTCCTATAACCTGTGTTAATTCTGTAACCCTTTAAAATGGGCTGCTGCAATTAGGGTGCAAATTTTATGCCATCTAATATGGCTTCTATGGTGTTTGTTTGTGTGTGTGTGTGTGTGTGTGTGGTGCAGATGTAGTAGATATAAGACAACATCGAAACCAATGGATAGGCAGCTGTATAAGAAATGTTTCTTCATCTCACTCCTTTGAATTCAAGTCCTGTTGGAATGTGTTTATCTTCTTGCTCTCTTATGAATGAATACCTGTAATTATAGGGTGAACTCTCCCATTGAAGATGACAAATGAGCGTTCAGCTTTTGCCGAACGACTTACACAAATGAATTGTTTATAATCATCATCATCATATGTTTATAGTGATCAATTGTTTGAGCCACGCATTAGCTCATTCTCTCCAAATCAATGTTGTTTGAACAGGTGCACTGTGAGCTATGCCTCAGGTGTCGAAGTGATTGCAGAGCAATGTGATGAAGTGTTTTCCTCAAGAACACAATGCACCACCTAGTCCAGGAATTGAAACCACAATCTTGAGATTCCAACACACTAACCACTAGGCAATGCACCTTCATCTGTGATTTATATATATATATATATATTTGCGGGTTTGGCTCTGTGAAGTTATACACCTTTGTTATTTGTAGAGAGATTTGATGTGAACATCATTTGGTACAATGTGATGGTAAATGTGGTTCATTGATCTGTCTGGTTTGATAATAAGTGTGTGTATGTATATATGTATTATATATATATATTATATATATATATATATCTATATATACATTGTCTGTCTGGACTCCTATGCCATACTTAAGCTAGTAACCTGCCTCATCTTGATTCCGAATTCCTTTTGACAAGAATGTCCGTAAACGAAGTGATCCCAAGATAAGAAACCTTGCTTTAATTCACCCGTTATTTCTATTTATTATTATTATTATTTATTAATTATTATTATCTTCTGATCCCCCTAGACGCCACTCTGTTTACTATTTAGCCTCGCCTCGTTTTTTTGCATATTCTGTATAATTCACTAGTTCATCGTTAGAGATATTTAAGATCTATTCTCCCTTACAGGGGATGATAGAAATTGGTGCCGATTCTTCGCGCCCTCTCCCCCCCTTCTTTTTACATTGTCTGTCTGGACTCCTATGCATACTCAAGCTAGTAACCTGCCTCATTCTTGATTCGATTCCTTTTGCCAAGACTGTCCGTAAACGAAGTGATAAGCCCAATGATCCAAGACTAAAAAATCCTTGACTTTAATTCATCCCGTATTTCTTTTATTATTATTATTTATTAATTATTATTCTGATCCCCCTAGACGCCACTCTGTTTACCTATTTCAGCCTCGCCTCGTTTTTGCATATCTGTTATAAATTCACTAGTTATCGTTATAGATATTTAGATCTATTTCTCCTTACAGGGCTGATAGAAATTGGCTGCCGATTCTTCGCGCCCTCTCCCCCTCTTTTTACATTGTCTGTCTGGACCTATGCATACTTAAGCTAGTAACCTGCCTCATTCTTGATCCGAATTCCTTTTGCCAAAACGTCGTAAACGAATGAGTCATCCCAAGATAAGAAATCCTGGATGTTGTTTCATCCCGTACCTATTTATATTTTCTATTATTTATTAATTATTTTATTCTGATCCCCCTAGACGCTCTGTTACTATTTCAGCCCCTGCCTCGTTTTTGCATATTCTGTATAATTCAATAGTTTATCGTTATAGAATTTAAGTCTATTCTCCCTCTACAGGGCTGATAGAAATTGGCTGCCGATTTTCGGCGCGACCGCCCTACCACCCCACCACCAATACCGAATACTCTTTTGCTCCAACTAACGGATGTGTTGCTCCCACCACCATTATAGGTGTCTACTCTTTGAACCCCCCTCTTCAATACGCTATTATTTCACCATGCATTACCCCTCTCTCGATATCCTACGTTCTACTTGCCTAGAACCTGTCCTCTGAACCACCCCCCACCACCATTATAGGTGTCTACTATTCGAAGCCCCCTCTTCAATACGCTATTTCATTCATTCACCATGCATTACCCCTCTCTCGGTATCCTACGTTCTACCTGCCTAGTACCCTGTCCCCCTCTGAACCATCCCTCCCACTGGTGCTCCCCTATATTTCTGCACCCCCCCCCATAAAAAGCACCATCCGATCGTACGTGCCGATGCCAGACCCGCTTGGCACCTGTGCAGGTGGCACGTAAAAAACACCCACTACACTCGCGAGTGGTTGGCGTTAGGAAGGGCATCCAGCTGTAGAAACACTGCCAGACTAGACTGGAGCCTGGGGCAGTCCCGAGCTCCCCAGACCCCGGTCGAAACCGTCCAACCCGTGCTAGCGCGGAAAACGGACGTTAAATGATGATGATGATGATGATGATATACATAAACATAAACATATGTGTGTTTATATGTTGACAGGAAAATGTCCACAAGCCTCACCGTTTATAGCTCAGCAGGTTTTCTTTTCTTTTGGTTTGCTTTTTGGGGGACAATCTAGAACAGTGTTCCTCAACTGTTTTATCTTTGCATAAACCTTAAAATAAATTACATGTGTGAAGGAACACCTGCACCAAAAAATTATATATCAAAACTTTCTTATAATTTTTCATCATAGTTCACAGAGTAAATATCATATATATATAGGCGCAGGAGTGGCTGTGTGGTAAGTAGCTTGTTTACCAACCACATGGTTCCTGGTTCAGACCCACTGCGTGGCACCTTGGGCAAGTGTCTTCTACTATAGCTTTGGGCCAACCAAAGCCTTGTGAGTGGATTTGGTAGATGGAAACTGAAAGAAGCTTGTTGTATATATATATATATATATATATATATATGCATATATTTGTGTGTCTGTGTTTGCCCCCACCCCATCACTTGATAACTGATACTAGTGTGTTTATATCCCTGTTCGAATTGTTTGACTAAAGGCGGTGCTCCAGCATGGCCACAATCAAATGACTGAGACAAATAAAAGAATATATATATAGCCTCGGGCCAACCAAAGCCTTGTGGGTGGATTTGGTAGCCGGAAACTGAAAGAAGCCCGTCGTATATATGTATATATATATGTATGTGTGTGTATATGTTTGTGTGTCTGTGTTTATCCCCCAACATCACTTGACAACCGATGCTGGTGTGTTTATGTCCCCCGTAACTTAACGGTTCGGCAAAAGAGAACGACAGAATAAATACTAGGCTTACAAAGAATAAATCCTGGAGTTGATTTGCTCGACTAAAGGCTGTGCTCCAGCATGGCTGCGGTCAAATGACTTAAACAAGTAAAAGAGTTAAGTGAGAGGGAGTGTGTGTGTGTATATATATATATTTATATATATATATATGTATATATATGTATATATGTGTATATATATGTATATATATGTATCATCATCATCATCATCATCATCATCATTTAACGTCCGCTTTCCATGCTAGCATGGGTTGGACGGTTCAACTGGGGTCTGGCAAGCCCGAAGGCTGCACCAGGCCAGTCAGATCTGGCAGTGTTTCTACAGCTGGATGCCCTTCCTAACGCCAACCACTCCGAGAGTGTAGTGGGTGATTTTATGTGCCACTGACACAGGTGCCAGACGAGGCTGGCAGACGGCCACGTTCGGATGGTGTTTTTTATGTGCCACCGACACAGGTGCCAGACGAGGCTGGCAGACGGCCACGCTCGGATGGTGTTTTCTTATGTGCCACCGACACAGGTGCCAGACGAGGCTGGCGAACGGCCACGATCGGATGGTGTTTGTTATGTGCCCACAGCACGGAGGCCGGTCGATGCGGTACTGGCTACGGTCACGTTCGGATGGTTTTCTTATGTGCCACCGGCACTGGTACCACAAGGATACAAATTCCATTGATGTTCATCTATTTTGATTTGGTTTGATTTGATTTGATTTGATTTGATTTTCACTTGCCTCAACAGGTCTTCACAAGTGTCACAAGAAGGAAGGTATGCACAGGTGGACTGACTACGTCCCAGGTAGGGGCCACATGTTATGGCTTCACTAGTCTTGCCGGGTCTTCTCACGCACAGCATACTTCCATAGGTCTCGGTCTCTAGTCTTTTCCATGGTGAGACCTAACGTTCGAAGGTCGTGCTTCACCACCTCGTCCCAGGTTTTCCTAGGTCTACCTCTTCCACGGGTTCCCTCAACTGCTAGGGATTGGCATTTTCTCACACACTTATCTTCATCCATTCTCGCCACATGACCATACCAGCGCAATCGTCTCTCTTGCGCACCACAACTGATGCTTCTTAGGTACAACATTTCTCTCAAGGAACTAACGCTCTGTCGAGTAAGTACACTGACATTACACATCCATCGGAGCATACTGGCTTCATTCCTCATGAGCTTACGCATGTCCTCAGCAGTCACGGCCCTGTTTCACTGCCATGTAGCATGGCAGTTCGTACACATGCATCATACAGTCTGCCTTTTACTCTGAGCGAGAGGCCTTTAGTCACCAGCAGAGGTAAGAGCTCCCTAAAATTTGCCCAGGCTATTCTTATTCTAGCAGTTACACTCTCAGCGCACCCACTCCCACTACTGACTTGGTCACCTAGATAACGGAAGCTATCAACTACTTCTAGTTTTTCCCCCTGGAAAGTGACGGAAGTTGTTTTCTGCAGATTTTTGGAGGTCAATGCTCCCGAGCATCTGCCACATACAAAAAACTATCTTCCCAGTTAGCCTACCTTTGACATTGCTGCACCTCTATGTCCATAGCTTACACTGGGTACATCTTATAGAGTTTCTACCCACACCTTTTCTACAGATCGAGCAGGGCCATCTTCCTGAGGAAATTGTGGATTGTCTACCTTTCTACTTATTAGTACTTTGGTTTTAGCTAGGTTGACTCTAAGGCCCCTCGATTCTAAACCCTCCTTCCACACCTGGAACTTCTCCTCCAGTTCTGATAGTGACTCAGCAATTAGAGCAAGGTCGTCAGCATAGAGGAGCTCCCAGGGGCAACCTGTCTTGAATTCCTCCACAATTGCCTGGAGGACTATGGGAGGGGGCTGAGTACTGAACCCTGGTGGACCCCAACCTCTACTTTGAATTCTTCTGTGTACATGTTGCCAACCCTAACCTTACTTACGGCATCTCTGTACATGGCTTGCACAGCCCTCACCAGCCATTCATCTATCCCTAGTTTCCTCATTGACCACCAGATGAAGGAAAGCCAGGTACAGGGGCTTATCTTTGGCTAGGTATTTCTCCTGCAGCTGCCTTACCAGGAATATAGCATCAGTGGTGCTTTTCCCTGGCACGAACCCAAACTGCATCTCATCTAAACTAACTCTCTCTAATTAGTTGGGCTATGACCCTCTCCGTGACCTTCATTACCTGATCCAACAGCTTGATACCTCTGTAATTATTTGTATTTAGGGCATCACCTTTACCTTTGTAGCAGTTGACTAGTATGCTGCTACACCAGTCATTGGGTATGACTCCTTCGTGTATCACCTGGTTGACTATACGGGTGACTAGGTTTAGCCGACAGCCAGATATTTTGAGCATCTCTGCAGTAATCCTGATGGGCCTGGCTTTCCCTGTCTTATGTTCTAATTGCCTTAGCTACCACGGAACTATCAACTCGGATAGCTGGTCCCTCTGTTGGGTCAACATTCGGCAGACTCTCTTTATCCCATTCATTTTCTTTATTCAGCAACCTTTCATAGTGGCATCTCCAAACCTCTCTCTTTGCATCCTCATTTAGCGCAAGTGAACCATCATCCATGCGAACACACTTCTCTCCTACCACATCACAATTCTCTCTCACACACTGTCTTGCAACACGAAATACCTCAAGTCTTTCATCCACACAGCTCAGAACATTGGCAAATTTTTTCTTATCCGCTTCCCCTCTGGCTAAATAAACCTGTCTCCTAGCTTCCCTTCTGGCTGTCTGATACAATTCCCTGCTACCACCGTTCTTCCAGTCCTTCCAAGCCTGTCTCTTTTGTCTAATAGCCCTGTCAACCACAGTGTTCCACCACTATGTTACTCTGGGTCGAGATGGTACTTTGCTCTATCCACAGATCTGGTCAGTGGCTGTCAGCAGATTGTCCCGTAGAAATCTCCAGTTGTCTTCCACATTAAGTGAAGCTATATCCCCTTCTATTTCGTCAAAGGCTTCGAGTAGTATGTCTCTAAATCTCTGTCCATTTGCAGGATCTTTAAGCTTCCAGACCCTTCTCCTCCAAGCTGGTCTTCTTCTGGGCAACCATTTAGCTCTGATCCTGAAGTCGCTTACTACTAATCTATGTTGAGGAGTACATTCTTCGCCTGGAAAGGTTTTGGCATTTATAATCAGCCCTCTTTCCCTTTTTCTGGCAAGGATGTAGTCAATCTGGCTGGTGTGTCTGCCAGAACGGTAGGTGACTAGGTGAGAGGTGGGTTTCCTGAAGTTGGTATTGCAGACCATAAGGTCATTTGCATCGCAGAACTCCAGCAGCCTGGTTCCCTCCTCATTACGAGAGCCAAAACCGTAGCCTCCATGGACGCCATGGAAGCCCCCGACATGCCGTCCAACATGTCCATTGAAATCACCTGCCACGAAGAGAAGGTCACTGTCATTTGTCAACGAGGTAGTCCGCAATAGGGTGTCATAAAATTGGTCTTTTTGTCCTTCCGGTAGCCCTGGTTGAGGGGCATATGCCGAGATGATGGTAGCTGTCCTATGGTGAAGGACTAATCTAATTTTAATTACTCTGTCACATACTCTGACTACCTCGATTACCTTACCTACCCATTTCTCCGCAAGAAGTATACCCACGCCCCCGACCCCGTCAGTGTTCCCTGCCCAGAAAATCTTATGTGTATATATATATATATATATATATATATATATATATATTATATATATATACATATGTATGGGATTGAACCTGTGCCCAATGTCATATATATATATATATATACATATATATATATATATATATATAATATATATATATATATAATATATATACATGTATGTATGTATATAAACAGACAGACAGGTAAGTGGGGTGGGAGGAATGAGATAATGATGGGGGATAAGGGCAAGTTAGTGAAAGGTTGGATAGGAGAAACAGAGATCGTGAAAGAGTAAAGATGGTGAAGATGATGATGATGGTAATGGTGATGGTAGTGGTATTGATGATCATGGTAGTTGTGGTGG
Source organism: Octopus sinensis (assembly GCF_006345805.1). Classification (NCBI taxonomy): domain Eukaryota; kingdom Metazoa; phylum Mollusca; class Cephalopoda; order Octopoda; family Octopodidae; genus Octopus; species Octopus sinensis. Next base: position 16,496 of record NW_021836082.1, read on the forward strand.
TAATGATGATGATGATAATGATGACGCTCATCATCATTATCATTATTGCACCATATTTATCAATATGGTGTAATGAAAATTGTGGAGATGCAGAACAAACAAGAATGGGTGGACTCAGATAGATAGATAGATAGATAGATAGATAGAGAGAGAGGAGAGAGAGAGAGAGAGAGAGAGAGAGAGTTAGGAATTGTGTGTGTGTGTGTGAGACTGAAGTGTAAGTTGTCAGAAACTAATTGAAATGTTGCCTCAGGCTCCAGACATACCACTTGCTCTTACAACCAGAAATATATTCCTTTAGATATATATTTTCTTCTTGAGGAACCCCATCGAATGGCGGAATTGGTAGATTTAACAGACAATTATGATTTGCTATGATTGAGTTTGTGGTCTGATTCCATGCCAATTCCAAATCTTGTCACATTTGATAAAATAAGTACCAAATGTCAAATTAGCAGAGCCATCAGAACCATATGGGATGTGAGCATGACATTCTTGGGGAGAAACTTGCTTTCCAACCATATGGCCTTGGATTCAGTCCCACCAGCCAACTAAAACCTTTGTACGGATTTGGTAAGCAGAAACTAAAAGAAGCCTGTCATATATATATATATATATATATATATATATATATGTAGTATAGTATAGTGATCTCGCTCGCTTTGTGGCCATTTTCTCCCCTGTCAGTATATGAAAATGTGCTTTCTTGCAGCTCCAAAGTTTTTTAACTCTTATTTCTAGCAATGTAGACACTACGTGACACCCTCAGTCACAATTACTGACAATTGAATTTTTCCTTTTTTGTTTTATATTGTGTATAGCTGTCTTTGTTATTTTATACACACACACACACATATATATATCTTTTACTGTGGCACCACCTTGGAGAATTTTAGTCAAATGAATTGACCAGTACTTTTTTTTTGTTAAGCCTGGTACTTATACTGTCAATCTCTTTGCCAAACTGCTAAGTTACAGGACATAAACTCACTAACACCTGTTGCCAAGCATTGTGATGGGGAACAAATACAGACACACCATCTTTAGGAGCCTATATATATATATATATATATATATATATTATATAATATATATATATGATGGGCTTCATGCAGTTTCTATCTACTAAATTCACTCACAAGGCTTTTGATCAGCCCAAGGTTATAATAGAAGACATTTGCCCAGAGTGCCACACAGTTGGACTGAACCTGGAACCATGTAGTTGGGAAGCAAGCTTCTTACCATACAGCCATGCCTGTGTTCTTTTTTATACCAACGCCACACCTAGAACCAGCCCTGAGTCGGATCTAAAGTTTAAACTGGATTTGGCACTTACTAACATGATACTTTACTGATTCTTCTACCTCACTGTAAACTCTATGTTATTGTACCTAGCCATTTCTGATGCCCTACTTGTTGATATGCCTACATTCTAAAAGGTAATGAGTAAAGACCTCCTTCAGTCATGAACGACCATGGGGTTGCACCTAGAAAGTTCCCTTCCGAGGCACAAGTCTGGGCAAGGTTGTTTGTGAAAAACTCGCAGTCACCCATGCATACCAGCCTCCCCACTCCATGCCACCAATGTTATCCAAGGCAAAGGCTTGGCACCAGCGATGTTGCAACTCATTTCTACAGCTGAGTGAACTGGAGCAATGTGAAATAAAGTGTCTTGCTCAAGAACACAACACATTGCCCAATCTGAGAATCGAACTCATTATCTCATGGTTGTGAATCCTATGCCGTAACCCAGTGTTTTCCAAACCTTTCATTTATATTTTATAAATATATAACTTGTAAGCAAAGTAAAATACATTTTCACGAGAAATGTGAGTTATCATTTATCGATAATAATCTGTAAATATTTGCAAGGATTAATAAAAAAAGAAATTATTATAACTTACTGTTTCAGTGAGATACATGACCTTGATGGGAAGAACAGAGATTTTGGATATTCGGTGGAATAGTAGACAATGGCATGCATTTCATTATCAAGCATTTTCACTTTTCTATATTTTGATGTATAAGTTTTGCGTTGCTGAAAAAGATGCTTCACAAATGTATGTAGTAGAAAATTGCAAAAGAATTTGTAAAGCTTTTTTAGCTAGGTTTGAATGCTTCTTTGAGACATGAATCCAAAAGTTCTGTAAGTTCCCCTCTTCATAAATCAATAACAGACACCGATCATTCTTGATTTCAGCTAGTTCTTCGGTAAGTGAAAAATCAATCGTTGCAGTTGCAAGAAATAGATTTCTGATCCAATCATAGTTTTGGATTTCAATATTTGGAAAATAATAATCAAGTTTTTCTCTAAGCAATGTTAAATGGTCAACAATTAACAAGTTTTGGAAAACATTTCAAAATTTCCTTCTTTTATTTTGCATTTCCAAATTGTTATCTCGTCTCTCAAAGCATAGATTTTATCAGCCGATGTTAAGATATTTTCTGCTTTTCCTTGCATACCTATGTTCATTAGAACAAATTTTGTTAATTAGAAATGCCATCTTCTGCAACTTTTCTTTTCATAATTAAAAACTTATCCATTTTATTGGTAATTTAATTACAATTTATGAATAAAACTAAGTTGATTTATTATAAAGTTATGATAACTAAACATGTAATTAATTTCACCGGCACTAAGCATGATAAAATTAGAGATGGCAAGTTGCACTTAATTAGAACACCCAGTTCCTAAGGCTAAGCTTGCGAGACTGATGAACAAGGGACAAGAGTGTCATGAGTTAAAATGTGATTTCATAATTATTAATTCACCCCCAGTAATGCATAATACCAGTATAGGTGAGCAATAACTTTAGGCAATTTGAAAGCAGTTCTAGTGTGCGGATTTGCACAGGTGAGGATTTGCAAATTTTTAATTGATTTTCAGTTTACTTCAGATAAGAGAAGAGTGTTTGCAATATATTAATTCTTTTCAGTTCTATATTTAAGAGATGAGGAATTAGGTACATTATTTACATTTGACAGGTATTTGTCCTCATCTTGTTTGTTGTTAACACAACGTTTCAGCTGATATATCCTCCAGGCTTCATCAGCTGTCTTGGGAAAATTGCGAACCTGGGTTCTCATTCCTAAGGTACTTTTTGGTGTTCTTGTTATTATTATTAATTTATTCACCACGCATATGGCGTAGTGGTTAATTTATTCACTACGCATATGGCATAGTGGTTAAGAGTGCAGGCTACTAACCCCAAAATTCCGAGTTCGATTCCCAGTAGTGACCTGAATAAATTAATAATAACAACACCGAAAAATACCTTAGGAATGAGAACCCAGGTTCGTAATTTCCCCAAGACACCTGATGAAGGCTGGAGGGTATATCAGCTGAAACATTGTGTTAACAACAAACAAGATGACAAATATCCATCAAATGTAAATAATTCTTTTACATTGAATAAACTACAATGAAAACGAGCATTATTTAATGAAGATTACTTGTGCCTTTCTTCTTTTTTTTTTTTAATCTTGCCTCCAAACATTAAATGGGAAACAATAGCTAACAGGTACATTCATTGATAGGTTTGCTAACAAACAGATTCTGAAAAGCTGAAACAAATTGGTATTGTGTATTTTATATACTGGTTTCCTGTAGGTTTGTGACACACTCACACCCTACTGGCGGCACACAGTTTGGAAAACACTGCTCTAACCACTGAGCCATGCACCTAGATTCTAATGAAACTTATAACTAATCAGTATATCATCATCATCATCATCATTTAACATCTGTTTTCCATGCTGGCATGGGTTAGACAGCTTGACCAGAAACTGGTAAGGCCAGCGCCTGTTTCTTCAAGGCGGTGCCCCAGCATGGCCGCAGTCTCATATACCCGCATAAGCAAGCATGTCAGACAGCTGTTGCAGTGTGTGGAGCGAAGCAGTGGGAGAATAACGAGTTAAATGTTCATTGTTGAACGTTCTGGTGGGTTTCCCAAATATTCTTTGTTGATGTGTGTGTGTATGTGTGTGTGTGTGTGTGTGTGTGCGCGTGTGTGTGTGTGAGTGTGTGTGTGTGTTGGGGTTATTGATATCTGTTGGGTCCCCTACTTAGCTGTTTTCCACAGATCCATATCACCACCATAACTATTATTAGTAATGGAATATCTCAACTGGATATGGCCGGTTTAAGTGCTAACGGGGTTAATCCAAGGCTGTCAAGCACACATGATGCTCAGGTCACATCCAGCCTGCAAGTTGCACCCAATCTGCATTTTTGCAACAAGCCTGTTGCAATGCACTGTTAGATTAGAGACCCCCCCCCAAAAAAAAATATTGTGAATGGCAAGGAAATTCATATCTTTTTTAATTCTATTCCTCTAGCTTTTATTTGCTTTTTTTCATTTTTTCCCTGTTAACCCTTTCTCTCTCATCTGGCTTCTATTCTCTCTCTCTCTCTCTCTCTCTCTCTCTCCTCTCTCTCTCCTCTCTCTCGTTTTACTTTCTTTTCTTCTCCCTTCCCCTCTTTGTCATCCTTCTCTTTTTTCCAATCCTCCCCCCACACATACACTTCTCTTCTCTCTCTCCCTTTGCTCTCATTCAGCCAGTCCCACTCCTGACTATCCCCATGTCCTTGTAGACAATCCCTGCAAAATGTCAAATGTTAAATCTCTAATTTCACATTGGTGATATGGAAGGGGTTGCAGGGGCTGTGGGGAGGGGTGAGAGAGAGAGAGAGAGAGAGAGCATGTCTGTTTGAACTAACAACATCATGTCTTACATCAAAAGCCAACCACCAACACTGCCACAAAAGTTGGCACTGCTACCACCACCACCACCACTACTACTACTACTACTTTATCCGAAATGTTTGGGACCGGAAGTGTTTTGGATTCTGAACTGTTTTTTTTTTCTTTTCCTTTTCAGATTTCAGTAAATTTTTTAGGAATTCGGAAATATTGTATGTTTTCATTGTGTTCATGCTGGAGCATTGCCATAAAAGGGTTGAGTTGAGCAAAATCAACCCAGGTTCTCTTTTGTTTTATTTTTAAGTCTGGTACTTATTTTATCAGTTCTTTGGTAGAACTGCTAAGTTATGGGGATGTAAACAAACTAGGGGTGTTAAATATGGACACACATACATACACATATATCATAATTTCTCACATACACACACTCATATATATATATATATTTATATATAAACAATTGCAGCGTGGAAGGTGTTTATAAGCCATTTAAGAAACACACAAAAGCCGTTCGATTCACTTCAACATTTAAGTTTAATTTGTCAAAATATTTTCGTCGCTTTAAGACCGCGACCTGTTCACTGACAAAAATCCGTTTTTGTCAGTGAACAGGTCGCGGATTTTAGCGACGAAAATATTTTGACAAATTAAACTTAAATGTTGAAGTGAATCGAACGGCTTTTGTGTGTTTCTTAAATGGCTTATAAACACCTTCCACGCTGCAATTGTTTTCGTTTCAGCACACAATCTCAGATCAAATTACTTGCTATGTGAGTACATCTCCATATTTATATATATATATATATATATATATATATAACACACACACATATATATATATGTGTGTTGTTTGTTCCTTCTTGAGCCACGCCTGGCTCATAAGGCCTGGTTTCCCGGTTTCTTTGGCATATAGATTCCCCACCTGAACGGGACGCCGGCCCATCGCAGGTGTGCTGCAAGATACAGGAGGAAAGAGTGAGAGAAAGTTGTGGCGAAAGAGTCAGCAGAAGTTCGCCATTACCTTCTGCCGGATCCATGTGGAGCTTAGGTGTTTCGCTCATAAACACACTCATCGCCCGGTCTGAGATTCGAACCCGCGATCCCTCGACTGCGAGTCTGCTGCTCTAACCCCTAGGCCATGTGCCTCCATGGTGAGAGATAAATATTACTTAATAGACACAATACATGTATTTATGTGTTACTAAGAGTTTCATACTTTGAGAAATACCTCAAATGTATTCATCAGGCACAAACTACATATCATAATGAAATATAAATTGAATGAGAGAAGAAACACGAAAAGTTGAGAAGGAAACATAGAAAACATGACAGGTTAAAAAAAACAGAAAATGTATAAGTAAAAATCAAAGAAGGTAGAAGAGTTATGCTCCTTAGACATTAAATTATAAGGCTGGAAAGATATCGACAAGTTAATCAGGTATAGACGGAATTTTCCAATTCTTCAAAATAAACTTAGACATATGTTTACAGCTGTTAAATTGAAATGGATGCTGGTATCATATAAAAAGCACCCAGTACACATTGTGGAGTGGTTGGTGTTAGGAAGGGCATCCAGCTATAGAAACCATGCCAGAACAGACAAATGGAGCCTGGTGCTACCCCTGGTTTTATCAGCTCCAGTCATACCGTCCAAACCTCCAACCCATGCCTGGATGGAAAATGGACATTAAATGATTATATATATATATATATATATATATATAACAAAATAATAAATAAAACATATGCATATATACATACATATATGTACATACCTACATCTATATGTATATATACATGCATATATGGGTACAGGACACCAAATAGACGTTGAACACAACGAGAAATGAAAACATCAAAACAAACCATGGAAACGGACTTTTTTCAAACAACGAAAAAACGGAGTACAAGACATACAACACAAGGAATATTCCCCTTCTTCAGCTGCCCCTGCTTCGTCTCCCCCGTGTTTTGAAGGTAAGGGCAAGACACGACTTTGTTGAAACAGTCCTTCCCGTAAAGCAAATTAAATAAAATTTGGAATTTTTTGCGGAGGGGTAAAAGTGGTAACAAGAACAGGACAGTAAAAACAAACCAAGACAGTAAAAGCAATACAAATAAAAACAGTAAAAGACAGGACAAGGAGAATAACACAGTAAAAACAAACGGTAAGGGCTGTTAAGCCGGAACAAAAGGAAAAATTATTTTGAACACTTTGAGAGAATGGCTTAAGAGAGGGACAGGAAAGCCGTCTGCACATGAGTGGCTGTGTCGTAAGTAGCTTGCTTACCAACTATATGGTTCCAGGTTCAGTCCCACTGTGTTGTCAACAAAAACTGTACCAGCCGAACACTGGGGTGGGGGTGGGGGTCAATGTTATTGACTTACCCCATCTCTTGAACTTGCAGCCCTTGTACCAATATTTGATGCTAATATTCTCTGTAAGCAAGTCTGGTTGGTCATGGGGAAATGGAGAAATGTTACCTTACTTGGAAACAAGTGAGGGTTGGTGACAGGAAGGGCATCCAGCTGTAAAAAAATCTCCCCCTATAAATTCCATCTGACCCATGCAAAGATGGACAAGTGGACATTAACCCTTTTGTTACTTCTTTTGTTCTTTCTTTTGAGGTGCTCTGTGTTTCTTTCCAATTAATTTTAATTATAGTGGAGGTGCAATGGCCTAGTGGTTAGGGCAGCAAACTTGCGGTCAGAGGATCGCAGTTTCGATTCCCAGACCAGGCGTTGTTTGTGTTTATTGAGCAAAAACGCCTAAAGCTCCACGAGGTTCCAGCAGGGGGTGGTGGCGACTCCTGTTGTACTCTTTCGCCCTAACTTTCTCTCACTCTTTCTTCCTGTTTCTTGAATAATGCTGCAATGGACTGGCATCCCGTCCAGCTGGGGGAGAACGCATACTCCATGGAAACTGGGCCCATGAGCCTGGCTAGGCTTGAAAAGGGCGCATAAATAAAAAAAAAATTTAATTATAACAAAAAACTTAGTAAAATAACTTCATTATCATTAAGCTAGTGTTATGAACATAAATTGTGACTAGGGTTTGGTGGAAGATTTTAATTCAGAACTTTGGAAAACATGACATTTGTACTACAGAGCCAGATGCGGTTCTAGCCTGGTTGGCATTGAAAGGGTTAAATGATGATGATAGTGGTGGTGGTGGTGGTGGTGATGATGATGATGATTATTTCAGTCAATCAAATTTTGGACTTTGAAAGCTCTCAGGATTTCACATAAAGGGTTATCCATGTGACTACTGTTTCTACTACCATCATTTCCATTCATGTTTGCCTTGTCTTTCCTCTCTCTCTCTCTCTTCTACTACACCACTGCAACTACCACCACTACCACCATCACCACAACTACCAACACCACCACTACCACCATTGTCACAATTACTGTCACTGTTTATTTATCACTTCCAAGACTGCTACCTCTGCTGTCACTAACATTGCCCTCACCATCACTCTGACCCCTGCCTCCACTATAACTCCCACCTCTATCATCACCCCACCACTACTAACACTGCAACCACCTCCATCACCCACCACCACCACCACCACCTCTCCTGCTACTACTATCACCACCAGCAGCAGTGCCACCATCACCTCTCCTACCACTATCCTATCACCACTACCCTCCACCTGCCACCCACCACCACCACCGCTAAACCAGTGCTTGTTAGTCAATACTTAAGTTCTTCAACTTAAGGTATTTCCTCTGTAGTGGGGGTAGGGGGAAGGTTATTTTACATATTTCATGTTGATGTTCTTATTCTCTTTCTGTACCTCTCCCCACCACTTTCCGGTACAATTGTTGTTATTTGTTAATTCTCATTCTTCATCTTTCACCTCTGTTTCTTTTTTTTTTTTCATTTTCATGTTCACAATTTTTTTTATTTATCTATTTCTTCAACCTCATTCTTCTTTTTTCATCACCTTATTACTCTTTCCATCATCACCTTGTTGTTTTTTTCATCATTTCATTCTTCTTCTTCTTCACCTCATTCTTTTTTTCATCCCATTCTTCTTCTTTGTCACCTCATTCATCTTATTCATCACTCCAATTTTTCTTTGTCATCTCATTCTTTTCTTTCATTGCCTCATTCTTTTTCATTAACTTTTCTTTCATTTACTTCTTCTTCAACTCCTCCTCATCTTTTCTCATCTCTATTCATCTATTTTTATTTCTTTTTCTCTTTTCTCCATCTCCTCCATCTTCTTATCTCTCTTCCCTTTCTCAATTCATATTCTCTACACCCTCCTCTTCCTTATTCTCTAATCCCTTCCTCCACCTCCTTCCCTCCTAATCTCACTTCTACCATCACTGTCTATTTTTCTTTGCCCACTGTTGTTATTTTCCTTCCTTTCTGAGGTAAATATACCCTTTCTAAACAAGGCTCACCAACGGAAAACTAATCCCCAATGTTTTGAATTGACTCCCTTATGTATGTGTCATGTGTGTAGTCATCATATCAACATGATTACCTTAAGGTCGGGGGAAAAAGGAAGGGTCCATGTTTTCATGTATATAAGTGCATGTGGATGTATGTGTAATAATGTATAGTGCCTATGGATATATATATATATATATATATATATATATATACACACACACACACACTAATATACATATATGTAGTATATATACGCATGTATGT
>NW_021836083.1:2500-25341 GCF_006345805.1 Octopus sinensis
TATATATATATATAATATATATATAAGCATATATAGCAATTTATATACCCACGCTTATAAATATTATGTGTGTCTCTATGTATTTATTTGTATATATTCATTTCTATGCAAAAATTCAATTATGTATACATGTATATATGTATATGTATGCACACAAACACTCGCAAGCGTACACACACACCCACACACACACACACACACACACACACACACACATACACGCTTACACTGACACACACCCAAACAAACAAACGCGCGTACACATCTTCTACACGGATACCAATCGCATATGGAATTGAAACATTCCAGAATTGATAATATTCTTCACTTTCTTCCCCCACCCTGTTTTCGTTAATTTAAAAAATAGTTCCTATTAACAGTTTTTTATATATAAATATTTTTCAAATTTCGTCAGAGAACCGCACAGCATGGCTGTTTGGTTCAGAGGCCGTCTTAATAGCGACGTAGTTTCGTGTTTGACTTCAGCTGCGTGTCATTGCAGCACGTGATTTCTACAATATACTCGGCCTTTATTAAAGCTTTGTGGGCAGTAATTAGTGTGCGTGTGCACGTATAGATAGATAGATAGGTAGATAGATAGATAGATAGATAGATAGATAGATAGATAGATAGATAGATAGACAGACAGACAGACAGATAGACATACAAACATACTTATATGTATATATTATATAATTATATATTTGTATATATGAGAGCATGTTTTATGTATGTATATATATATATATATATATATATATATATGCGTGTGTGTGTGTGTGTGTGTGTACAAATATGTGTGTATAGATATATATGTGCATAGATATATAAAGGTGTAAGTGAAAGAATAAAAGAATATATATATATTCTTTTATTCATATATTGGTTTCAAGTGGAAACATCAGAATTATCAAGCGCACCACTTAAAAATGCTACCAATCCGTCTCCATTTTGGACAAGACTACGTGACATCACACGCACTTACGCACACACACACATACACACATCTATGTGTGTGTATACATATGTGTCCCTTTCTGTAGAAGAGCGTAGACTCGAAATGTAAAATACTTTTTCTATTCCTGAGCGTTATACTAATATACCTGTTTGTTTTGTACACCAGTTGTCTTCGTCTTTTGTTTTTTTTTCGTAAACTCTCCCTATATATATATATGTGTATATATATATATATATATATATTATATATATATATATATATATATATTATGTTGTAATCAGAATCACATTCTGTTTATAGAGCAAATCTTTTTTTTGAAACCAATAACAGATTAAAAGTAATAAAAACCCTCCATAACTCAAGAAATTGCATATATACTTTTTGATTCGTTGCACTATTGAAGACTTTGTCGTGGGATTTTTTAAATCATATTACTAGCTCGTCACAGAACTGCAACTGGTGGTGCGCTTGAGATTGTTATCCGATGACCTCTTCCTTGCTTTGGTCAATGAAATACTCATCGTCTCACACTTTGATCAATTTTTTTATTCGAGGACGTATAGTAAGTTCCGCGACGTTCAGAGTAGACATCCTACAATTGGCTCGTACTTATAGCAGCAGAGTTTTATGCCATTCTCTACCTGTCTGGTCGCATTCATTTCTGACATTACAACTCACACACACTCACAAATGTATGCACACACACACACATATATACGTACATACATACATGCATGCATACATACATACATACATACATACATACATACATACATACATAAGCAGAAAGAGTAGGGATAGATACAGAAATATCGATATAAATACATATGTATAAGTAGATAGATAGATAGATAGATAGATAGATAGATAGATAGATAGATAGATAGATAGATAGATAGATAGATAGATATGTTTCTTTATTAGCCACGCAGACGGGACAGATTACAAAGTACAGCTTTTCTTTTGGGGGAGAAAAGAAAAGAAAGAAAAACTGTGGGGTAGGTTTACTATCAAAAGGCATCGTAAAAGGGAAAGAAAAGAAAAGAAAAAGAAAAAGGAGAGAAAGAAAAACAGAATGAAAAAGAAAAAAATCGATCAATAGGAATCGTGTATCACAGAAATGTCATGATGTAAAGTGTAAAGGGGGAAGCAGATAAGGTTTATCCGTGGAAAGAAAAGCCTACGGAAAAGACCACGGTAACCTCGGTCAATATTGTTACATGTTACCACACAGACAGACAGACAGATAGATAGATAGATAGATAGATAGATAGATAGATAGATAGATAGATAGATAGATAGATGATAGATAGATAGATGTGTGCGTGTGTGTGTGTGTGTGTGTGTGTGTGTATGTGTGTATGTGACGAACTTTTGAACAGTTTCTGTCAACGAAATTCTACTCACAAGGATGCAACTTGGAATCACGCGGTTACAAAGTCAACTTCTCAACCGTACCACCATACCACCATCCCACCATGCCCATAAGAATCCACAAACCAATACAAAGAAAAGAATTCAGCGTTTGTTTATGTGTGGGTGCGTATGTGCGTTTATTGCTCCCTTTTCGCTTTTCTTTTTTACCTCCAATTTAAGAAGAGTCTCCCTCTATGCAGAACTTTCGCTCATTATGCAGTCGATGTTTCTGAACTAATTAAGAAATTAACTTATTTCAGACATATTCTGTCCAGACAAATTGCATAATTTCTTTTACGTTAAAACCCGATAAAATTGAATAACTTTCCGCTGTTATTTGGCTTCAATGTTGAAATTATTTGGACAGTGTCCAGCTATAAGTTATAAAGGAAATAGATTTGTCTCAATACCAGAATTACGTAAATGTTTAGAGTTTATCTCCGGCTATGGCGTAGGTATGGCTTTGTTTGTTTGTTGAGAAATTGGATTTGCAGCCAAGTCGTTGCAGGTTCAGTCCCATCATTGCCAAGCGGGTTTTACTATACCCCCGATCTATTGAGTTTAGTAGGTGGAAACTGTGTGGAAGCCTGTGTGAGTTAGTTTGCATGTGTCTTTGAACTAAGAACGTAAACAGAAAAGAAGAAGAAGAAGAAGAAGAAGAAGAAGAAGAAGAAGAAGAAGAAGAAAAAGAATGAAGAATGAAGAATGAAGAAGAAGAAGAAGAAGAAGAAGAAGAAGAAGAAGAAGAAGAAGAAGAAGAAGAAGAAGAAGAAGAATGAATGAAGAAGGTTTTCTACTATAGGCACAAAGCCTGAAATTTGTGGGGAGGGGGTGAGTTGGTTACAGCGGCCCCAATGCTCAACTGCTAAGAATTTTGTCATACATACATATGTACGTACGTACAAACGTACATACATACATACATACATACATACATACATACATACATACATACATACATACATACATACATAAGCAGAGAGAGTATTAGCAATTCTGCCAGCTCACCTCCTTAATAATAATGATGATGGCTTCAACTTTTGGCACAAGACCAGCAATATCGCGAGAGTAGGTGTGTCGATTACATCGACCCCAGTACATAACTGGTACTTATTTTATCCGCCCCGAAAGGATGAAAGGCAAAAGTCGACCTCGCTGGAATTTGAACTCAGAAAGTGAAAACGAACGAAATGCCGCTAAGCAGCTTGCTCCGCGTGTTAACGATTCTGCCAGCTCGCCAATAATAATGAAGATCCTTTGTACTAAAGGCACAAGGCCTGAAATTTGGGGGAGGAGACTAATCGATCACATCGACCCGAGTGTTTCATTGGTACTTAATTTATCGATCGCGAAAGGATGAAAGGCAAAGTCGACCTCAGCAAAATTTGAACTCAAAACATAAAGACAGACGGAATAAGCATTTCGCCCAGCATGCTAACGTTTCTGCCAGCTCACTGCTTTAATAATGATGATAATAATAATAATAATAATAATAATAATAATAATCCTGATGCAGTACCAGGCAGTGGCTCTCATGGCTTCTGATCTTAACTGATTGGAAGTGTTATCATGTACATTGTTTTGTCTTGGTATAAAAGATGGGCTATAGCAAATATTCTGCTCAATACCACAGATTTGCTTGTCAGTTGTTTGACCTTAACCAGTTGAGCATGTCCCTTAGTGGCTGACGATATGTGCATCTCTGATCACGAGCAGAAGTAGTGGGGGAGCATCATAGCCATGTGTTGAGAGGGGTTGTTTGGGGTTTGAATAGTTCACCTCTGGAAACATGGGTGGTTCTTTCAACATCCTTAAACAACCCTTATTCAGGGACCGTTTGAGCGGGATGGGCTACTCAACCTGAAGAAAATTCTAACTGGGCCCCACCTGCAAGGTCATGTGCTGTTTATCTTGATATGAGATCACTATGTCGCGCACATATGGTTGTGATGCATGTGCCTGGTGTACCTTTATCAGACGGGTAGTCATGATGGGTATATTGGGCTTCGTATATTTTACCCCAGTGTCACTTTGATGGCATGAACTGCTCTCTCACTCAATAATAATAATAATAATAATAATAATAATAATAATAATAATAATAATGATGATGATGATGATGATGATGATGATGATGATGATGATGATGATGATAATTCTTTTATTAGCCACAAGGGCTTACATACAAAACATTAATTAACATTCGGCAACATAAAAGACAAAAACAGGTCGATACAATGGGTTTTCGCATGTACACAATATAACAGTTAAAAAATTTTAAACAAAATAAACTCCCAATAGAGGAGGCGCTTTAAGGTCCTCGTAGAAAAACGCACAAAAGTCATGGGTGCCTGAACAACAGAGCAAGAGCCCTTCTCTTTTTTTTTTTTTTTTTTCACAGGTACATGCTCAGAATTGTTCCTTTCACACTGGCCATTCTTCCAGCATTCACCCACCTTTCAACAAACTTGCTACAAGGCAACACTTTTCTCTCCACCCTCAACGTTCTTTTCAAGTGAAACTTGAAAAAGTTGATGAGGGCTTGGCCAAAGAGGAAAGTATCTGTGCTTTAGCCCTTTCAAACGGGTCCACCATACTACCTTTTTCGCTACAGCCACCAGACAAATAAAAATTGCCTGCCCCTCCTGGTCAAAAGAGAGCGGCGGGGAAATCCTCACAGTTTTCTTTTATTAAATAATAATAAACCTTTCTACAACAGGCAGAAGAAATTTTGAGGGTGGGGGCACAAGTCGATTACCTCAACCATAGTACTAGATATGTACTTTATTTTATTGACTCTGAAAGGATAAAAGGCAAAGTTTACCTTGACGGAATTTGAACTCAGAACGTAAACAGAAAAGAAAACAAGCAGTAAGGCCGCTAAGCATTTTACCAAACATACTAATGATTCTGTCACAAATTTAGGCAACAGGCCCGCAAATTTTGAAGATATGGGTTAAGACGGTTTTAATCGACTCCATTATAGTTTATTTTGTACTTTATTTTTATCGGCATCTGAACGAAATGTTAAACTGACCTTGCTAGAATTTGAACTACCAAGAAAAGTAAAAGACGGTAATTGAATAAATGTCGTTTTATCCGATGCTAACTCATCCACAAGACAATTACTTTTCCTTAGTAACAAGTCACTCTTTTCTTATCTCATATTTGCCGTCCTTTATACAGCACAGAACACAGTATGATATTAGCATTTCATGTATTCGTGTGCCAAATTGTCTCTTCTTTTATATGGAGACTGTCTGGATAAAGTTGTTTTCGTATTGGATTCGTTTTGGATGTTGTTGTTGTTGTTGTGTTGTTTAGCCCTGAGTCTGTCAGAGGGAGTAGCCATTCGAGCTGTGATCATCCGGTCTTTCATTACATTTCTATCTCTTTTATGTTTTCTCTCTTCTTTTCTTTTTTTTTTCTTTTTTCTTGCAGAATTATATCCAAGGCTAAATTAACCGATATGACCTTTCTCTTTAAAGATGGTATTATTGACTTTAGTGAGATTTGATTGCTATTTCTAGCTACAATATAGTTTCGTGATCAACCCCACAGTGTGACAATTTAAGCAAGTGTCTTCTCCGATGGATAGACTCGGGTCCATCAAAGTCACTTCTCTTCACCAAAGTAATTTGGTGAAGAGAAACTCAGTTGATGAGCATCGAAGATCGCCCTCGATTTTCTTTAGTAAACCTAATGTCGGTCCTTGGGCGCCTTTAAAGGAGCTCTTTCCGTTGCAAGCATTCGGACTAGGTCTCCGCCTACCAATCACAGTGGTCCTTAAAAGTGTCCACAGCGCTGCTCTCTGACTCAGTAGTTAGTAAATCACTGTCTTGAGTCTTAAGACTCATAGGGCCAGTTACTCGTTTCCATGGCATAAAAGTGACCGAGATCAAAACACTGTCCCTGGACGGGACGCTAGTCCGTAGAAGGATTACTCATTTACACCCAAACGGTCACAAACTACGTGAACTGAAGGGTTTTATCAAGGACACGACGGTCCGGGAATCGAAACCACAATCTTGCGATTTTGCGTACACTACCCTAACCATAAGGCCACGCGCCTTCACTTAGCAATAGTTTGTATTTTTGGTGGGGCATTCGTGTTTTAAGCAAAAGACCTGCAATTTTGGTGGAAGGGAGCTAGTCAACTACGCCAACACCAGTGCTCATCTGATTAATATTTTATCGACTCCGAAAGGATTAAAAGTATAGTTTATCTCGTTATGATTTGAACTCAGAATGCAAACAGCCGGACGAAATGCAGCTAAGCATTTTTATCCGGTGTGCTAACGATTCTGCCAGCTTTCTGTCTTCCTCCACTTAGCGATTATAAAAATAACAAAAAAAAAACAAGGAAGGAACGGATAAACCCCGTAAGAACTCGCTCACAGGTTTGATTCAACATAAAATGGTTATATTCGGTTCCACTTCGACGATGGATAATCAGAGGAGTTTTCGTAGAATTTATGACATTACAAGAATGACATCACTCAGTGCCAAGGCAACCAATTTTATGAACCAATGAGAACGCTTCGACGTGGCCTCTCGGCCTACTAGAAATAACCTTTTGTTACCATTTTCTGCTGCAATACATCGCTGCCTTTTGTTTCAGTTGATTTCGAAAATGATGAAGAATTTAATAAAATAACTCTGTCTTTATTGGGATAATGTTTGGAATATAAATTAACTCTCTTTCTCTCTCTCTCTCTCTCTCTCTCTCAATCTCTCAGTCTCTTTCTCTCAATCTCGCTGTCCCTCTCTCTCACTCCCTCTCTCTTCCTCTCTTTCTTTCTATCTCACCCTTTCCCTCTCTAAATCTCTCAGACTATTTTTCTCTCTCTCCTTTCTCTCTCTTACTATATTTCTCTTTTTCTCTCTCTCTCTCTCTCACTCTCTCGCGTGCGCGCATTCTATCTCTTTCTCTGAATCTTTCTCTTTGTCTCGCTCTCATTTGCTCACTTTCACTCTCTCTCTTTCTCCCTGTCTCTCATTCGCTCTCTCTCTCTCTCTTTTCTATTTCCCTTTCTCTCATTCTCACCCCATCTTTTTCTCTTTCTCCATCCCATCTCTCTCCCCTCCCCTCTCTCTTTATCTTTCTGTTTCCCTTCTCCCTTTTCGTACCTCTCTCTCTCTCTTTCTCTCTTAATCGCTCACTCACTCATTTTCTCTCCTTTCCTTACTCCATCTCTTTCTCTCTCTCCCTCCGCTCTCTCTCTCTTTCTCTCTCTCTTCCCTCTCTATCTTTCTGTCGTCTCTCTTCCTTTCTCTACCAGCACCCCTCTCCCTCGCCTCTCTCTCTCTCCGGCCACTCTTTCTCTCTCTCTCTCTCTTACTCTCTTAATCGCTCACTCACTCATTTTCTCTCATTTGCCTCACTCTATCCCTTTCTCTCTCTCGCTCCGCTCTCTCTCTCTCTCTTCCTTCTCTATCTTTCTGTATTCCTTTCTCTACCAGTCCCCCTCTCCCCCTTCTCTCTCTCGCCTCTCTTTCACTCTCCTTCCTTCTCTTCCATTCTTTCTCTTCAAAATCTTGAACCTACATCTTTTAAGCTTATACTCTTTAACACTTTTAACTCTGCTGCGTCACCGAAGCCTAGAGTTTGGGATTCGCTCATTCAAAATCCCACTTCCTTGAAACGGACTTTCGTTTAACTACAGTTAATCCTCATAAGATACAAAAATGGGAGATATTCTTTGTATTTTGAAGGTTTATGAAGAAAATATCATTCAATTCCGACAAGAGATATATCAACTGCCTCAACTGACAAAAGCAGTTTATACCTGCAAAAGTAAATTAGGACCGATTATTTTATTTCTAATGATTTATTTATCATGAAACCATTATCGGAATTTATACTGCTCAGAATCTGCTGTTTATTTCGGCAACGTCGATGTGGAAAACGAAAAATAGTGTAAAATTAAGTACTTTTCTGAAAGATGCAGCAACCGTCGAAACTGAAATACGTCTGCTATAAGCAGTCAGCAGTCTCTAAGTTAGATATCTTAAGAGCTACGTTATGCTGCATGAGCGATTAACTCGTATCGAAATCCAAATATAGAAACAGATATAGAATGAGAATAGTTTTATTGAGTGATAATATGTCATCTGCTTATTGTATTTCTCTAGTAAAATAGAAATAATTTTCTTTCTTTTTTTTTGTTTTGTTTTGATTCTATTCTCTTTCTGCGTTAATACGGAGAATATCAATCAACTTCCGGTTGAGGAAGTTAACTTAACATCCGCCATTTGCATTTTGATTCCGATGTCATTCTTTTTTTCATTAATCAAATAGAATATTCTGGTGTCGGCAAATTAGAGATTTAGAAGGTGTCTGTACATGCGCGATATATATATATATATATATATATATATATATATATATATATATATATATAAGCATACGTATGTCAGTGCATGGTATATATACATATATCTGTGTGTGTATATATATATATATATATATATATAAATGTATATATCTACATACTACATACATACATACATACATACATACATACATACATACATACATACATACATATATGCATGCACCTGCATGCACACACATACAGACACACTCATACATACACGGGAAGGTAGAACGGTGAGAAGTGGAGAGGAGGAAATGAAGAGAGACGACAACGACGGCGACGAAGAGGATGCCCAAGCTGTTGCAATATCGGCATTGTTAAAGTTTGCGGTCACCGGTTCCTTTGTCATGTCAGTGCATGTTCAGCTGTCTGTACTTTTAGCACAATCTATTTTAGCGATATATCGACCAAACCTTAACCCTAGATAATACTGCAACGGATGAGGATATTGGCTTACTATTCTTGGTTCAAATCCTGTTTTTATTTAATATTTTAGATCCAATTTAATAATCGATCGCTTCAGCAGAGTAGATCGCCGAAAGAAAAAAATATATATATGTATATTAAAGGTTACTGTTTGATCTTGGGAAGCCCCAAGATATGAGATGGATTGCTTGCTACGATATGAGCCTCATCTTTTATCGTATTCAGTGATACATATCTTTGATCTCGGATATTAATACGTTGAAAATGACTCTGTGTAAGTGTTTGCATTTCTTCCTTTTTTTATATAGATTATTACGCGACTGTAGAGATATGCGAAAGAGAGAAAAAAGGATATGGGTGACACTTGAAAATATCATCTTCATGCGATATTATACACTCCTTTATTACTTTATGTTGCCCACTAAAGGATACCACCATGCTGGGGTACCGCCATTAAACAAGTCAATGGCTGTCTGCAGATATATATTATATATCTTATTTCATTATATAACTAGCAGAGATACCCGGCATTGCCCGGTTACATTGAATTGAAGAATTAGACTTTTCTGTTATATTTTCTGAATGAACTGGAATATCTATGAGGGTTATTTCCCTCTTTACATACCCTAAAAAAATTGTAATCGTGCCACATGGAAACCAAAAGACGAATGATCACAATAAGCAGTCAGTTACCCTACCCTAGTCGTTACCACTCCCAATGTAGGATTCCTCACCATCCAGGTGACAGGCACAGCTGTAAGATGCATTACGAATCTATAGCAATTGGAAGTGCGTGACCCAACTGAAATCAACATTAACAACTGTGTGACGTGAGGGCTTAGGAGAAATTAAAGTGTCACCTCTGGAGTTTGCAAATGACCACTATAGTGATACGTAACTGGACAGAATGAATCTATAAATGTCTTTGAATAACCAGTCACTCATCTGAGAAGGCCTTGTAATCAATGTTACCATCTGGGGACTATGTGTGACCGAGTAATAATAAAAAGACTGAAAGGAGGTCTGCATTCAAATAACTTTACTCAACACTTTGCAACTGAATCAGTGAAGACAAAGATGCCTCTCATTTACTTAACAATTTATGCACCACATTGCAGAAATCACAATGTAAGTGTATGTCAAAGCAAACTGTTACATTTTTGTACCATTGAATTAGAAATAATGCCCAACTTTTATGCTCGGGTAACCCTACAACTTCCAAGAGCACAACTGTATTCGTTTTTGCTTAGATAAAATGACAAAATTGTGGGTGTTAAGTCCCCATGGAGGGGTCTTTCTAACTTTGTAAGAAGATGAAATTTTATAAATATTACTTCATTTGAGTCTAATATCTATGGCTAAAATTTCATCAACAGCAAAAATATATGAATTGTCATGGGGGTTCTGGCCCTTATGCTTAAAATATAATTTCCAAATTACATAAAGATCCATTCAGTACTTTTGACCTAGTTTTGGATCATAAAAGAAATGACTAAAATTTGGTTGTTAAGGCTCCCATTAGGGTGTTATATATAGATACACGCACAAACACACACACACATACACACACACACATACACACACACACACACACACACACACACACACACGAAGATAAATTGATAGATACAACTGAGTGGGCAAACAAAAATATGAGACACAGCCTAGTGCTTTTTTATGTTGATAAGCCTAGTACTTATTCTATTAATTTATTCTTCTGAAACCAGTAAGTTTTGTGGATGTAAATAAATGAACAGCAGTTGTGAAGCAGTGATAAGGGCGAAACACAGACACAAAGACACACACATACACTTACATATATACATATATATACGATTGATTTGTTTCAGTTCCTGTCTACGAAATCCATATATATTGTTGTTGGCATCCTTTTTGTCTCGGGAGACAATGGAGTTGCGCATAAAATAATCTAGTCCGGCTTTTACATTTCATGTCCTAATACATCACCTGCTGTGGCTGTGTAGTCCTATCCTGGACAAACACTCCCTCTGGCAGGTGCCGCAAATGTAGCGTAGACTTTGCATGGCTGGTTGTAATGTCGTACTTTCTTGTTGACGTCTTTTCTTGTTTTTCCATTTCTCATCTCTCTCTATGTCACTCCTTTTACGCTACGTCACCAATCTCCACGGTTGCTGGCAACTGCTCTCCAATTGGTAATATTGATGTTGCAGGCATTCATGTCCCTTTTGGAAACATCCTTGTATCGTAAGAACGGTCTTCCCATAGACCTAGTGCCCCTAGCAAGCTCTCCATTGAGTATGTCCTTGGGGATTCTGCCATCTTCCATACGGCTAACATGTCGAAACCATCTCATACGTCTTTGTGTGAGGAGTGTAAACATGCTTGGTATTCCTGCTTGCTTGAGGACATCTTTTTGGGGAACATGATTCTGCCATTTGATGCGAAGGATTTTCTGGAGGCAGCGCGGGTGAAGGATATTTAGGCGACGTATGGCGTCGTATGTCGTGTGTATGGTGTCCAAGTCTCACTTCCATACAGTAGAGTGCTAAGTACATATGCCTGGTAAATCTTCATTTTTGTGGTCTTGGTCAGCTTATTGTTGTCCCATGCCCGTTTGGAGAGTTGGGCCATCACAGCAGCTGCCTTGCCAATGCGTATATTGAGCTCAGTTTCAAGGGATAGGTTGTAGGTGACGGTAGAGCCAAGATAGGTAAACTTATCCACCTCCTATATTCTGTGGTCTCCAATATGTATGTTTGGGATGGTGGATGTAGCCTGACCCATGATGTTGGTCTTCTTGAGGCTGATAAATAAGCCAAAGTTGCCACATTCTTGCTCAAAACAGTTGATGAGCCTTTGTAGGGCTTCTGTGTGTGATACCAGAGCGGCATCATCAGAAAATAGCATCTCCTTGATCAGGACGCCTCTGATTTTGGTCTTGGCACGCAGACGCGAAAGATTGAACAGTTTCCCTTCGCTTCTACTGTGCAGAAGCACTCCATCATCTGATGTCACAAAGGCATGTGACAGCAGCAGCGAGAAGATGCCAAATAAAGTAGGAGCAAGGACACAACCTTGCTTTACCCCATTTTTTATTTGAAGGCGGTTGATGTTGAACCATTGTGCTGTTTGGTGCCTTGCATATCATCATGGAAAGATGTGATGATCCTCAGCAGCTTTGGTGGACACCCGATTTTTTGGAGCAGGATAAAGAGGCCTTTTCTACTTACCAAGTCAAAGACCTTTGTCAGATCATTTAAGGCCATATATAATGACATTTTCTGCTCTCTGGACCTCTCATGAAGTTGGCGTATGGAGAATATCATGCCAATAGTTGATCTGCTTCTTCTAAAGCCACACTGTGATTCTAGATAAATTCGAGAAGCAAACAGTTGCAGCCTGGACAGGATAATACGAGCAGAGGCCTTTCCAACAGTGCTTAGAAGAGATATTCCACGGTAATTGTTACAATCACCACGGTCACCTTTGTTTTTGTAAAGCGTAATGATGTTAGCATCCCGCATATCCTGAGGGACTGTACCCTCTTTCCAGCACTGACAAAGAAGCTCATGAATGTGCCGAAGCAGGATGGTATTTTTGCCGGTTTTGATGATCTCTAATGAGATGCCTTCTTTTGCCGGAGCCTTGTTACTTGCTAGGGAGTCAATAGCCTTGGTGAGCTCTGCTATAGATGGCAGACTGTCAAGTTCACACATGACTGGCAAGATCTTGACACCCTCGATTGCAGCTTCAGCTACCGTGGTCTCTCGTTAGTAGAGATCCTGGTAGTACTGCACCCATCTATCCATTTGCATGCTTTGGTCCTTGATGAGATCCCCAGTAGTTGATTTCAGAGGGGCTGACTTGGTTGCGGATGGACCGATGGCCTTCTTCAAACCGGCATGCATCCCACGGGTTTCGCCACTGTCAGCAGCTGACTTGATACTCTGTAAGATTTCCTGCCAATGCCTACTTGCACAGCGTCTGGCAGTCAGTTGGGTTTTATTTCTTGCCTTTCTGAATTCTTCGAGCGACTTTATAGAAGAATCACTCTTGTATTACATCAGAGCTGCACGCTTTGTTTCGATAACTTTTTCCAGCTCTGAGAGCCCAGCACTGAACAAAATCTGGGTTTTGCCTTTCTCTCATGCCGAAAGTATCTATTGATGTGGTATACAAAGCTTCTCTGATATAACTGGACATCCTGCTCGATATTCATCTTCAATTTTGCAAACGGTCTCCTGCAAGTTCTTTCATTCAAGCACTTTTCCATAAACTGAGTGTATGTTTCGAGTCACTTCGGCTGCAGAGTTACCTTTATTGTACTTATAAAGAATTATATGTGCCTTAAATGCTCCTTGGATACTTCCATGTTGAAAGGGTTTTAATCAAAGCAATTTTAGGGTGTCCACGAAGTCTGGGTACATGGAATAAAATCATAACATAAACAAATAAATATTAGCAATAATAATTTTCCTTTTTTACTTTTGTTTAAATTAAATAAAAAAAATACTTTACTTTTCTAAATTTATTTGTTATTTTTTCTACAGATGATCGAATGATGGCTCTGTCTAAAGAAGAAAGAATCGAGTTAGTATTATTATGTGGACGAGAGGGATGGTCTTATTGCAAAATTGCGGAAGAATTTAATCTTCGACACCCTTATAGGCAACCTATTTTTTTTTAACTGCCGTCGGGAAATCGATCAAGAAATTTAAAGAAACCGGCAGTGTTTTGGATAAACCCCGTTCCGGGCGACCAAAGACTTCAGATGAAACGAAAGCGGCTGTCATGACTAAAGTTTCTGCTAGCCCAAAGAAATCACTTCGTCGGACATCCACGGTGTTAGGTGTTCCAAAACCAACCATCCACAAAATACTGGTTGAGGAAAAGTTTCGTCGATACAACCTACAAATATTGCATCACTGAAATTAAGACGACCCTGATAGACGAATGTAGACGTGCGAATAGTTTGCAGATAAATTGGATGAAAATATCAATTTTACGAAAAGCTTTGTTGTTCAGTGACAAAGCTACGTTTTATGTAAATGGTGAGGTCAACAGACAGAATCTTCTATACTGGTCTCGAGGTAATCCACATTGGATGGATCCATCCAAACAGCAAGGAAGCAAAAAGGTGATGGTGTGGTTTGTGGAAAGCTCATGTTCTAGGACCCTTCTTCATTGAACATGTAACGGATGAAACTTATGTAAACATAGTGAGAGACAAATTAATATCTCAAATTGAGCGCCTGGGCGAGGGCCTTCCGAATTGGTTTCAGCAGGATGGGGCCCTTACCTATTTTGCCACAACTGTTAGAGATTGGCTTAATGACACTTTTCCTCACTGGACTGGAAGAAGGGGTCATATGGAAAGGTCCCCTCGTTCACCAGACCTTTCTCCCCTTGATTTCTTTTTCTGGGGTATGTTGAAAGAGAAAGATTACAATAAAGATTACAGATTTAAAACACATGAGAGAACGCATTAGCGGTCAATGTGCTGAAATTGATGGCAATGTAGACTTATTTAATCAGGTTCACCTGAATTTTGCAAGGCGCATCAAGTTATGCATTGAAAATTATGACAATCACTTTGAAAATATTACTTATTAACATTATAATTAAATAAAATTGTTTTGTTTTAAAAGTATGTGCTAATCCCCATGTACGCAGACTTTGTGGACACCCTCTATTATTTTGTAAAACAATATTGAATTAGTTTAAACGTACTCAAATGCATAAAAATAATTTTTAATTGAATTAGACATTTGAAAATATTATTAAATTTCATTCAAATCTAAAAAAAAAAAATTGGACAGAACTGATTGGATGACTTGATATATATAATTTATGATATTCTAGTAGGTTTCAAGTTTATAACACCTTGATATCTCATGTTATCTCATTTTATATACGTTTATTTTCTATTCTGGTTTTTATATATTTCTATACATTATATTTGTATCTATAATTTATTTTAAACCGAAACATAATACGATCCGTGTACGAACGAAGGAACAAGAATGTCTTCTGGAACATTTATCTTCCACCGGCGTTTGTAATCGATGGTGACATGTGCAATGATTATGCGACTATCTTATATTTTACAGAGAAATTGGAAGCCCCGAATGTAAGCCACTACTTTATACATAATACAATAATTATAGATCTGTATTTATAACTGTAATTCTTTTTCTTCTCGTTCAGCTTATAATTATAAGCTTTTTTTCTCCAGCGTTCACCACTTCACCTCGTTAGGGTTAAACAGCCCTTACCGAATGTTTTCAATGTCCTGTTTTTGTTAGCAGCATTCACGTTCCGCGTATCTCAAATTTTATTTAATTTGCTTTGGGGGAGCAATTGCTTTGACGAAGACGCATCTCGTTGCAATGCGGAGTAGTTATTTGTGTTGTTGATTATTTTGTAAAACCGTACCCATATTTTCCCCATCCATATCTTTACCATAAGGGGCCCTAACAAAATCCGATAATAAGTACAGATGCAAATCTAATTACTTGTCTCCTTCCAAAATCAGGCATAACTTGGCGATCGGTCGACTTACAACACCGTTCTTCGTCTTGAGCTTACTTGGTAGAGTATGTTTGTTTAACTTGACAACAAGGTCAAGGTGAGCTTTGATTGGCTATATGCAAACGAGTTCATTTCTGAGGTCCGGAACTCTCGTGGGAAAAAATTTTACGACTGGGCGTTGCGTTGTGTTCTTGAGCAAAGCACTTCATTTCACGTTGCTCTGCGATCATTTCGACATGTGACATGTGGCACTAGTTGCACCTGTACAGGTAATGTCGATTTGATGGAGGGGAATGATCTTATATCTACATAAACATTTGATCGCTATAAACAAATCATTTGTGTGGTTGTTCGGTAAGAAATTGCCGGTTCCTTATACGTCGTATAACGACGGAAGAGTTCATTATTATCATATATATATATAATATATATATATATATCTATATATATATATATATATATATATTATATCATATTATACTCTTTTACTCTTTTACTTGTTTCAGTCATATGACTGCGGCCATGCTGGAGCACCGCCTTTAATCGAGTAACTCGACCCCGGGACTTATTCTTTTATAAGCCCAGTACTTATTCTATCGTACTCTTTTGCCGAACCGCTAAGTAACGGGGACATAAACACACCAGCATCGTTTGTCAAGCAATGCTAGGGGGACAAACACAGACACACAAACACACACACACATGCATATATATATATATATATATATATACATATATGCGACGGACTTCTTTCAGTTTCCGTCTACCAAATCCACTCACAAGGCTTTGGTCGGCCCGAGGCTATAGTAGAAGACACTTGCCCAAGGTGCCACGCAGTGGGACTGAACCCGGAACCGTGTGGTTGGTAAACAAGCTACTTACCACACAGCCACTCATTATATTATTAATGTTTGTTTTTATGTTGACTTACAATAACACTTTAACATTAAACTGGAAAATTAGTCGAACTTTTTGAAGACTGAATATTTATGATACTTTTACTAGAAAGGGGGTGTCAGTGACTACGAAGTTTCGATGAAGGCTGTCAGGTCGAAACTTCACCCTGCATATACATCATGTATATCTTTCATTTTAACTTAAATGCGTCACATTTCGATGATGGCTTAGCTAGTCAATACTTCGAAGTTACAGTCAATTCAACTCTTGTTAAAGAATAAAAAAAAATTGTGCTTTACAAAAGTATGGAAGTAACCCCTAAGATTAATGTAAAATTGCTTTTATTGTAACTGAACATAAAAACAAACATTAGTTCGTGCGTGCGTGCGTGCGTGTGTGCGTGCGTGCGTGCGTGTGTGTGTGTGTGTGTGTGGAACAGGAAGAGAGAGTAAGTCAACAATTCCAGCGATACACAGGCGTGGATTTATGTATTTAAACATAACATCTGACATTTTCATCTTCATTCAGAACGGTTTCTTTAATAAATCACATGAGACACATTTATGTCATTACAAGGAAACAACACACTTTTAAATAACATAATTCATTCATTGCTTCTCAAAAACAATATTGTTGCTGGCCTAAATATATTTCTAATAAACGTATTATAATAGTAGATATATTTATTATAAAGCTAGATATACGAGTATTATTCTTTTTCGACTCTAGGCGCAAGGCCCGAAATTTTGGGTGATGGGACCAGTTGATTAGATTAGTGTGCGACTGGTACTTAATTTATCAACCCCGTAAAGATGAAAGGCAAAGTCGACCTCGGTAGAATTTGAACTGAGAACGTAAAGACAGATGAAATACCACTAAGCATTTCGCTCGGCGTGCTAACGTTTCTTATTCCATTATTGCCCACAAGGCGCTAAACATAGAGGAGACAAACAAGGACAGACAAAGGAATTAAGTCGATAACATCTACCCCAGTGCGTAACTAGTACTTAATTTATCAACCCCGAAAGGATGAAAGGCAAAGTCGACCTCGGCGGAATTTGAACTCAGAACGTAAAGACAGATGAAATACCACTAAGCATTTCGTTCGGTGTGCTAACATTTCTGCCAGCTCGCCGCCTTGATATACGAGTATTATTCACATTATAAACCTTGTGGATGCGGGGCCTTGTGGTTAGAGTCTTTCACTCATGACCTAGCGATCGTGATTTCAATTCCTAGACCGGGTGGTGCGTTGTGATCTCAAGTTGCTCTGCGATCACTTCGACACCTGACGTACGGTACACCCTGCACCTATTCAAACAACGTCGATTTGATAGAGAGCGTGAGCTAACGTGTGGCACATACATTTGATCGCAATAAACAAATCATCTGTGGAGGTCGTTCGGCAAAAGCTGAACGTTCAGACGTCGTCTTCGACGGGAGAGTCCATCATAAACCTTGCTGCATATTTTTTTAAATACATTATAGAAACAGACATATCCTATTCCTCTCAAGGTGTGTCGATAGTCTGTTTCTGTCAGAGAGAGGAGAGGTGAAAGGAGAATGAAAAGAAGATGAATTCGGTGATGTGGGGTGGTGATAATGATGAAAAGGAAGATAGATAGATGAACTGACAGACAGACCGACAGATAGATATACAGACAGACAGACAGACAGACTAGCAATATTTTCTAGTCAATTTAAAATGGCTGAACAACTGTGGTATTGCTAAATGAATGTATTCATATCGACACAGCACACACACTTTTGTTGCATAGCTCAACATGATTCTTTATGCAGTTCTACAATATATGTAACTCAGGAAAACACACACATAACTTCTTAGCCAATAAACCTACATAACATTAAATGCGAACGTGTAAATACGTAAAAGACTACAAGAGAACTGGAAAAGAATTTAAAAGGATTAAATAGTCGTAGTCATGGCTGTGTGATGGAGAAATTCGCTTGGCAGTCACGTGGTTCCGGTTTGTTCATGTCGCACTGTGGTAATATCTTCTACAACAAGCTTCGTGTTCACAAATGCTTTGTGGTTTGAATTCGCCAGACGGAAGCCGAGTGTAAGTTAGCGATGTGTGTTAATGTATGATTTGTATGTATGTATTTGTGTATGTATGTATGTATGTATGAATGTATGTATGTATGTATGTATGTATGTATGCAGCAAGTATGTAGTATGTATGTATGTATTTATTATGTATGTATTATGTATATATGTATGCATGAATGTATTTACGCACGTATGTATGAATCAATGGAAGGATAGATGCATGTGTGCATACATGCATATATGTGCGTATGGATGCTATATGTATGTACGCATACATATACGTCTATTTGTCTAGGAGTGGCTATATATAAGTATGTATGTCGGTATACAGGTATGTATTTATGCTTAATGCATATATTTGCGTGTGTACAATTTATATATGTACATATTTTATGTGCATATATTTATGTATAGGTATATATAGATATAAAGAGCGATTGATAGATAGATATTCTTTTATTCTTTTATTTGTTTCAGTCATTTTATTGCGGCCATGCTGGAGCACCCCAGGACTTTTTTTTTTGTAAGCCTAGTACTTATTCTTTCGGTCGCTTTTGCCTAACCGTAAAGTTACGAGTACGCTAACACACCAGCATCATACGACCATAGATCATCATCGTTTAACGTGCGCTTTCTATGCTGGCAACACACATATATATAATATTATATATATTAATAATATATATATATATATATATATATATATAGAGAGAGAGAGAGAGGAGAGAGAGAGAGAGAGGCATATGTATGTATACTATAAAATGTAAGCACAACAGACCTGATAAAATGATTTGGGATAGAGAAGAAAAACTGTGTACAGTTGTGGAAATTAGCTGCCCAGCCGATGCTAACATAAAACTGAAGATCAGTGGAAAAGAGAACACCTATGCTGAACTATTGAAAAATCTGCAGTTACTCTATCCAGATTACAAGTTCAGGTTTATACCTGTAATTATCGAAACCCTGGGATGTGTAACACACTGCCTAAATACCAATCTGGAGAAATTAGGCTTCTCAAAACCAGATAGGAGAACGCTAATTCGAAGACTACAGATCCAGTCCATCACTAGAACTGCAAAAATCTGTAAAACTTTCCTGAAGTTTAGCATTTAAATATATATTAAATGTCTAGATATGCAACTATATGCATGAGAATACATGCATAAAACATACAAATCTACACATGTACATACAAACATAAACACACATACCTACATACATACATACATACATACATACATACATACATACATACATACATACATACATACATACATACATACATTTACAATGCTCTCCGCAGAAAGGTTTGCCCTGACGTATACATTAAAAGCATGTGTTTTCTACTATAGCCTCGGGTCGACCAAAGCCTTGTGAGTGGATTTGGTAGACGGAAACTGAAAGAAGCCCGTCGTATATATGTATATATATATATATATATATATGTGTGTGTGTGTGTGTGTGTGTGTGTGTGTGTGTGTGTGTGTGTGTGTGTGTGTGCTTGTGTGTCTGTGTTTGTCCCCTCCAACATCGCTTGACAACCGATGCTGGTGTGTTTACGCCACCGTAACTTAGGGGTTCAGCAAAAAAGACCGACAGAATAAGTACAAGGCTTACAAAGAATAAGTCCTGGGATCGAGTTGCTCGACTAAAGGCGGTGCTCCACCATGGCCGCAGTCAAATGACTGAAACAAGTAAAATAGTAAAGAGAGAGTAAAAGAGTATACCTACAAATTTGCACAAAAACCTAGAAATCGTAGGTTTTCCGAAGATAGTGCAAAAGTGAGTGACGCAACTTCTCCAAATCCAATTTGTTAGTACTTACTGAAGATTTGTAAGACATTTCAAAGGTTCTCCATGTGAAATTCTTTAGGTGGAATAGATGCAGACACTTGGGTGTGAGCAACATCAGCTCAACCAACACACCATCTCAACCACATGTTTATAAACATCGGGAACTCTTTTGGCCCAAAATGTCTTGTCTCTTTGTTAGCGACCGGTTTGAACTCTCTCAATAAGAATTCGAATAAAACTCAGACAAAAATCATACACACAAACAAATACACACACACACACACACGCACACGTGTGCATGCATATTAGGATGTCCAAACGTCTACCTTTGAGCACACTGTCCTCCATACGACGACAACTCGATGTGCAAAACTTATACGTAATCCCGTCTTATTTTGGCACAAAGCTGGCAATTTTGGATCGTGTGGAAGTCGATGTGTTTACGTCTCCGAAAGCTAGCGGTTCGGCAAAAGAGACCCGATAGAATGAGTACTAGGCTTACAAGGAATAAGTCCTGCGGTCGATTCGTTCGACTAAAGGCGGTGCTCCAGCATGGCTGCAGTCAAATGACAAAAGATATTAGGATTTGAATAAAATAATTATTAAGATATTTTGTGTATTGTAGAGATATCAACAATTTATTATCTTTTAAATTATTCCTGTTTCAGTTATTAGACTGCGGCCATACTGGGACATCGCCTTCAAGAACTTGTCGAATGAATCGAATTTATTTTTAAAGCCGCGTACTTAGTTTATCAGTCTCTTTTTGCTGAACCACGACGTTACGGGGACGCAAACAAACCAACACCAGTTGTCCAGTGGTAGTAGGAGACAAATACACACACATACACACACACACACACACACGCACGCACACTCATGACGGGTTTCTTTTCAGTTTCCGTCTACCAAATCCACTCACAAGGCTTTGGTCAGCCCGAGGCTATTAGTAGAAGACACTTGCCTAAGGTGCTACGCTGTGAGGCTGAACCTGGAACCACGTGGTTGGGAAGCAAGCTTCGAACCACACAGCCACTCCAGCGCCTATATATATATATATATATATACATATACATATGTAAATATACATAATATATATATATATATATATACATATACTATGTAAATATACTATTATATATATATATATATACATATAATATGTACATATACATAAATATATATATATCTACATATTACATATACAAATATATATATAAAGTACTATATATATCTATATAATATATATTATATATATATATAAATATATATATTATATATATATATATATATAATATATATATATATATATATATATATATATATATATACTATGTACACATATACATACATATATATATATATATATTATATATAATTACAGAATGAGATAAAAATCCAAGGCTGTGAAAGATATCAGAACATTTATAAATAAGTCTTACAGCTGTTTCCGGGATATTTTATATATTCCTTCATCGGAGACGGCGTGAGAAAATAGTTAAACAACAGTTATTCTAGATAAGATATGAAATAGAGAGTGAAGTGGAGGGCTGAAAATAGACATGAGATATGCATGGATATTGTATCCTCACTCGCATAATCACCGAACCTGGAGCTTAACTATTTTGTCTTCCCATATCACTTAATCAGCATTACCTGACACCTTGGGGTCTTATTGACATCATTACCTCTCATAACCTCTCTCTCTCTCTCTCTATATATATATATATATATATATACACACACACACACACACACACACACACACACACACACACACACACAGGCTTCTTTCTACCAAATCCACTCACAAGGCTTTGGTCGTCCTGAGCCTATAGTAGAACACACTTGCCGATGATCCTACGCTATGGGACTGAACGTGGAACCATGTGGTTGGGAAGCAATCTTCTTACCACACAACTACGCCTGAACCGATGGCAGATAGATCTTAAAGCAATCTTACATGGACCTCCAACTGTCAAATTAACTTCTGTTGGGAACCACTGATTTGGGCCCTTGTAAATCCAATAATAAAATTGACTTCGATATGAATCGAATCTTCGTTATATCTCAGAGGCAATATGTCTGAAAATTTAAAAAAATGTTTTAATTAAAAAAAAAAAGAACGGAGAAATGGGTGCAAAAAAAAAAGAATTGTTTGGTTTGGGCAGACGTCGGAGGTAAACACCGCCACCACCACCAAAACCATGACCACCACAACAACCAACTACTATCTCAAACACCAGCACTACTACCACCACTACCATGACCACCACCACAACTACAACCATTACCAGCACCATCACCACTACTATCTCAAACGCCACCACCACCACCACCACCAGCACTACTACCAACACTACCATGACCACTACCACAACTACAA
>NW_021836084.1:7500-25595 GCF_006345805.1 Octopus sinensis
AACAAAATCACTACCACCACCGCCACAAGATTATCGCTGCCACCACTACCTCCACCATCATCACAAAAACACCAGGAACGACGCTACGACCATGGACACCACGAAGGATAGCATCACCACCACACACGCCTCCATACTACCAGCATCACAAGATGACCGCTACCACCACCACCACCACCACCACCATAACCATCATCAACACTAACACCACTACAGCATCAAGAGTAACTACTACCACCACTACTTCCACTACTACTACTACCACTGTCACTACTTACTAGTACTTCTATTGCAACAATTACTACTACTAGTACCACTGCTACTATTACCACTACTACTAACACTGCTACAACTACCACTAATATTACTATTACCACTAGTACAACTACCGCTACTACTACCACTACTACTATTACCACGACTACAACTACCACTGTTACTACCACTACTACTACTATTATCACTACTATTATTACCACCACAACTACTACTACTACACTACTACTACTATTATCACTACTATTATTACCACCACAACTACTACTACTACTACTACTACTATACTACCACTTCTACTACCACTACTACTACAACTACCACTACTACTACCACTACTTCTACAACTACCACAACTACTACCACCACTACCACTATTACCACTACTATTACCACTGCTACTAACACTACTACTACAGCTACCACTACTACCACAATTACCACTACTACCACTACTACAACTACTACTACTACAACTACCACTGCTACTACCACTACTACTACTACTACTACTACTACTATTATCACTATTACTATTACCACTACTACTACAACTACCATTACTACTACCACTACTACTACTATCACCACTACTATTACCTCTACTACTACCATTACTACAACTACTACTACTACAACTACCACTACTACTACAATTATCACTACTACTACAACTACCACTACTACTACAACTACCACTACTACTACAACTACCACTACTACTACCGCTGCCGCTCCTACTATTACTACTACTAATGAAAAAATTATACAACTTATACTACTATTTCTACCACTGATGCTGCTGCTACGGCTGCTGCTGCTACGGCTGCTGCTGCTACGGCTGCTGCTGCTACGGCTGCTGCTGCTACGGCTGCTGCTGCTACGGCTGCTGCTGCTACGGCTGCTGCTGCTACAACTACTCTATCAACAACAACCACTTCGGCACCAAACAATACAACTCAATATTGAATATACAGCGAGAGTTATTTTAAGCCGAGTTAAACGGAGGTGGACGAAAGCCAACTGGGGTGGCAGGAAGAGGAGTGGCCTGGCGAGGGGGAGGGGTGTCTTCTTTTAATTGCAATACAACACCAACGCAAGCAACACCGCTACCACCACCACTTCAACCAACACCAACACTACAACCAACAGCACCAATAATAACAACAGCAATACTACCACCACCACCACCACCACCCCTACTACCACCAACACCACCACTACAGACACTACCGCCAACCAAACCGACACCGTCACCACCATTACTACCACCACCGCCAACACCACAACCAACGCCACCACCAACAACACTACCATCACCATCACCACTACTACCACCACAAACACTACCACCAACACCACCACCACTACCACTACTACCACCAATACCACCACCACCACTACCACTATTACCACTACTACTACCACTACTACTATTACCACGACTACAACTACCACTACTACAACTACTACTACTACAACTACCACTACTACCACCATACCACTACCAACATATCAACACCACCACCATTACCATCCCCACAACTACCACCACCACCACCACCACCACCACCACTACCACTTCTATCACCACCGCCAACACCACAACCAACAACAACACTACCACTACTACCACCACAAACACTACTACCAACAAACCAACACCACTACCATTACCACCGCCACCACTACCACCACCACCACTACCACTTCTATCACCACCGCCAACACCACAACCAACAACAACACTACCACTACTACCACCAATACCACCACCACAAACACTACCACCAACACCACCACCACTACCACTTCTATCACCACCGCCAACACCACAACCAACGCCACCACCAACAACACTACCATCACCATCACCACTACTACCACCACAAACACTACTACCAACAAACCAACACCACTACCATTACCACCGCCACCACTACCACCACCACCACCACCCCTACTACCACCAACACCACCACCATTACCATCCCCACAACTACCACCACCACCACTACTACCGCCACCAATGCCACCACCACCACCACCATATCATTAACGCTGCAACAAACACCACCTCCAACAACAACAACAACAATACAAATAAAGAAATCAATACACTCACCCGAACCCACCCGACCCCTCAGAACATTGCTACTTCACGATCCTAAAAAAAATAATACTATCTCCATCCTCGCCTCCCACCACCTAGTCCAAGAGTTCTCAACCATTTTTTTTAATCCATGGGCCCCTTTGATTATCATTTTATTCTGGTGGACCCACATAGCCATTCGATAGAAACTTCTTTCAAAATTCCTATTTTGTTCGCCACACATCAACTTATGTAGGTTGAACAATGTAAAATGTTTGAGAAAGAAACCCAGCCGTTTCTTACAATGTATACCAATACATACATCTAAAACAGGGCTTTTCCGCCATTTTTTATATATGGACCCCTTTGAATACTCTTATATTCTGGTGGGCTCCAGAACTATTCGATGTTTAAAAACTTTTATAGAAACTTGTGTAGGTTGAACTATGTAAAATGTTAAAGAAGGAAACCCAGCCGTTTCTTACAATACATACCAATACATACATCTAAAACAGGGTTTTTCCACCATTTTTTATATATGGACCCCTTTGAATACTCTTATATTCTGGTGGGCTCCAGAACTATTCGATGCTTAAAAACTTTTATAGTAACTTGTGTAGGTTGAACTATGTAAAATGTTAGAGAAAGAAACCCAGCCGTTTCTTACAATACACACCAATGCATACGTCTAAAGCAAAATTTTTTCAGAGGCCCTCTAAATTACTATTGTGGATCTCCTATTTACTATTTTCTTGCGTGGATCCTGAAAAATCTGATATGGCCCCTAAGGGGCCAATTGGACACCGGTTGAGAACCACTGACCTAGTCCAAGAAGCACACAAATATAACAACATTATTAAACTCGTTAACCCCCCTGTTAACGAAGGGGGCTCTATGCTGTTATTCGTTCTACTAGAAACTGGAGCTAAAATCCCGCAAACAGAGGGGACAAACAAGGACAGACAAACGGATTAAGTCGATTATTTCGACCCCAGTGCGTAACTGGTATTTATTTTATCGACCCCGAAAGGATGAAAGGCAAAGTCGACCTCGGCGGAATTTGAACTCAGAACGTAGCGGCAGACGAAATACCTATTTCTTTACTACCCACAAGGGGCTAAACACAGAGAGGACAAACAAGGACAGGCAAAGGGATTAAGTCGATTATATATCTATCCCAGTGCGTCTTTAAAAAAAAGACCGTCTTTAAAAAAAAAAGAACAAAACGACAGACATTACTGCAATCTTGTTCCTCTCACTGAACTGTTGCTCGGTTCAGTGAGAGCTTGCCAGGGGCTAAATAACAAAAACAACAACAACATATGCATCATTATAGGTGTAAATACGGCTGTGTTGTTGAGAAGCACGCTTGGTAATTATGTGGTTGCTTAATATGTTTTGCTAAAATTCCTGTTTCTTTTCAGGTATCATCAGAAAAAGGTAATTAGAATTCACTAGAATGACAGATCTATCGGACTTTCAAAGTGGTCAAATTATTGGTGCTCGTATGGCAGGTGCTAGCGTAACGAAAACAGCCGAAATGTTTGGTGTATCAAGAAGTACTGTCTCGAAAATAATGACAGCCTTTGAGAAAGAGGGAAAAACCTCCTCGTCGAAATAAAACTCCGAAAGAAAACCAAAACTTTCAGATAGGAACCGTCGGACTCTTACGCGGATTGTTGGATCACAAAAGTACAGCTCCCAAAATTAACTGCAGGGCTTAATGACCACCTCGAGAACCCAGTTTCCAGAAAAACAGTTCGCCGGGGGTTGCACAAAGCCGGATTTCATGGTAAGGCTGATATCAGAAAACCACTATTTTCAAAAACAAACGTAGCAAAGCGTTTAGAGTGCAGTAAAAACCTACAGAATTGGTCGCCAGAGCAGTGGAAGAATGTTATTTTCTCGGACGTGTCATCCTTTACTTTATTTCCGACCACCGGCCGAATATACGTGTGGAGACGGCCAAAAGAAGCATTTGACCCAGACTGCCTTCTTCCAACTATTAAACATAGTGGAGGATCTGTGATGATCTCGAGGGGTGGAGGGGGCTATATCTTGGAAATCTGCCAGCCCAATGGTTTCCCTTCCCTTCGTGGAAGAATTAATAGCCAAGACTATTTAAGCATTTTATCTGATCAAATTCATTCTATGGTTGCGGAAATGTTTCCGGAGAGAAACGCAATCTTTCAGAATGTTAATGCACCAATTCACACAGCTAAAGTTGTTACTGAATGGCACGAGGAACATTCTAGCCATTACAGTCTCCAGATCTCAAAATTTAGTGAACATTTATGGTGCATTTTAGAAGTAGGGAGTCGATATCCTCCACCATCATCACTACAAGAACTGGAGATTGTTTTAGCTGAAGAATGGACAAAAATTCCTTTGGAAACAATTCAAAATTTGTACGAGTCCATACCTTGTGGAATTCAAGGTGTAATTACTGCCAAAGGAGGTCCTACCCTATATTAAATATAAATTTGTTTGAAATTTTAAGCTGTTTTCATTATTTTGTCCTACACCTGTATATCCATGCATACAAACATACATACATACGTATATATATATATATATATATATATATATATATATATATATATATACGGAGTAAACACATAAATGTGTGAAACAAGGTGGAAAAAGAGTACTCAAATACCAGTGGTAGAGTAATATGCTGTCCGTTCGTCGGCAGTTTTTGCTAGCAAAAACTGTCCGACGAACGCAACGGAAACTCAGAGAGTAACAGGTTTTGTTGAATGAAATTTTTGCTGCTTGAGTAAAGTATATATTAGATATATATATATATATAATATACTACATATAAATATATACATACATACATACATACATATATATATATATATATATGATATATATATATACATACATACATACATACATACATACATACAGACATATATAGATAGATAGATATATACATATACATATAATATATATATATATATTATATATATATATATATATATATATACAGATATGTATAGATATATATATATATATATATATATATATATATATATAATACATACAGATACATATATATATACATATGTATATACTACACACTCACAACACACACACACACAATATATATATATATATATATAATCTTTACAATGTACGATTTATATGTATTATCTTTTTAAAATGCTATTGCTTCATTTTTGTCGTCCCATTGTACAAAATGGTGATTATTAAAAGCGTATTGTTTCATTTATGTGCCATTACAACGAAGCATTTCTATAACAACTCCACCACACTGGACGTATATATATATATATATATATAATATATATAATATATATATATATATGCTAATTTGGAGTAGGATACAGAAGATATTCATAAAGGTAGTTAGAAAGAAAGATTAGTGTCCCAAAAAAAATATTGTATTCAGAGACTTTTTGCTTGGTTCACGTGAACTGCTCATGTGAGAGTTTGGCATGATCATAAGGCAAAGAGGATGTGTGTGTGTGTGTGTTGTGTGTGTGTGTGTGTGTGTTGTGTGTGTGTGTGTGTTTGTGTATGTGAGTGTGTTTGTGTATGTGCGTGAGTGTGTGTGTATGAGTGTTTGTGTGAGTGTGTTTGTGTGTATCCGTGTGCATGTGTGTATATATATATACATACATACATACATACATGCATACATACATACATATGTATTTACATATATATATATGCATACACACACACACACACACACACACATATATATATATACATATATATATACACACACATATATGTATATTTGTATATATGACCTCAAACCCACATATATATATATATATATATATATATCCGTGTATATATATAATATATATATATATATATATATATAATATACGTATGTATATGCGTATCTTTGTGTGTGTGTGTGTAACAGGAAAATAGGTTGCTTATTTAAAAGATTGGGGCTCGTGATTTGTATTGTCTGTGTATATGTGTATATAACCGTATTTGTGCGTAGATAGATAGATAGATAGATAGATAGATAGATATAGATAGATATGGGGCGTATACATGTATGCATATGTGAGCTATTTTCCCCCAGCCCACCACCTCTGAAAATAGATTCCAACAAACGAGCAAACGAGCAAACAGGTTCGACTCCCAGGTTCGAAAAGAAATTACAAATTCGTGCCAGATTTACTAATATGTTTGTGGGTTAAACAGTGTCTTTTGTGACAATGTGGTTAGGACACCAGACTTACAATCATGAGATTTTAAGTTCGATTTCCGGACAGGCTGTGTGTTCCCTCAGCTGTAGAAATGAGTTGCGACGTCATAGGTGCCAAGCTGTATTGACTTTTGCCCAGACTTGTGCTTTGGACGGTAATTTTCTATGTGCGATCCCATTATCAATCATGACCGAAGGAGGTTTTTATCCTCTGTTATACGAAATATATTGTTAATATTGTGGAGGCGCAATGGCCCAGTGGTTAGGGCAGCGGACTCGCGCTCGTAGGATCGCGGTTTCGATTCCCAGACCGGGCGTTGTGAGTGTTTATTGAGCGAAAACACCTAAAGCTCCACGAGGCTCCGGCAGAGATGGTGGTGATCCCTGCTGTACTCTTTCACCACACTTACTCTCACTCTTACTTCCTGTTTCTGTTGTACCTGTATTTCAAAGGGCCGGCCTTGTCACTCTCTGTGTCACGCTGAATATCCCCGAGAACTACGTTAAGGGTACACGTGTCTGTGGAGTGCTCAGCCACTTACACGTTAATTTCACGAGCAGGCTGTTCCGTTGATCGGATCAACCGGAACCCTCGTCGTCGTAACCGACGGAGTGCTTCCACACATTGTTAATATTGAATGAATTCCAAAGAACAAGCGGTATGTATTGATACAATATTGATACGGTTTTGTGTGCTCGCTAAAGGAGCAAATAACCCCTTCCATTTCGAGGAAGGGGAACATAAAGTGTGCCATTTAAAATTCTATCGGTCTCTTTTGCCGAACCGCTAAGTTGCGGGGACGTAAACACACCATCATTGGTTGTCAAGCGATGTTGGGGGGACAGGCACAGACACGCAAACATATACACACATACATATATACATTCATATATACGACGGGCTTCTTTCAGTTTCCATTTGACAAATCCACTCACAAGACTTTGGTCGGCCCGAGGCTATAGTAGAAGACACTTGCCCAAGGTGCCACGCAGTGGGACTGAACCCGGAACCATGTGGTTTGTAAGCAAGCTACTTACTACACAGTCACTCCTACGCCTAATACATACATACATACATACATACATACATGCATACATACATACATACATACATACATACATACATACATACATGGGAACAAAAGACAATTGGTGTCTGACCCAATATCGAAGGAGTGTAACTATAAATATTGTAGATTATAAAAGAAAGCTTAACTCTCACGCACGAACGAGTATGATATATTAGCTCGAACCTCGTTTCCGTAATTATTGTAGTGCTTATGTAGTCGCGAGCGGACTTGGACATCCTCTTGGTCCTTCCACTTCTGAGCCCTACACATTGAACTTAACAATCTGTATGGTATGCTTCTTAATTACTGCGATGCTAATGGAGTTGTCTAATTGAGTAAACAGAGTACGGGCATTTAGTTCTCATTTGTTTCATTAGTAGTCTATGAATAAATGAAATAACAT
Organism: Octopus sinensis; assembly: GCF_006345805.1. Taxonomy (NCBI): domain Eukaryota; kingdom Metazoa; phylum Mollusca; class Cephalopoda; order Octopoda; family Octopodidae; genus Octopus; species Octopus sinensis. The sequence goes on from NW_021836084.1 coordinate 15,546, forward strand.
CGTTCTACTATTCTTATTGTAATTTGAACTGAAAATAATAATGTTTAAAAAGTTTTAAAACAACGTAAAGTATACTAGCAATCTCAATATGGCTAACCACTAAGGGTGGGTGTTACCGTAGCTTTTAGCCCCAGGAGATCATCGTCTCCAGCTGGCTTTAGGCACACTTTCTGTGCTCTTATGGTATTTGCAAAGGGAGGTCATCCCTCTCTCGTCAACCTAAGTGATACGCACGGACTGCAGTTTCTAGGTATTTGCCTGTCTTCGGCGTACGGCAATCACCGGTTTTCGATAGTGCGTATCACTTAGGTTGACGAGAGAGGGATGACCTCCCTTTGCAAATACCATAAGGGCACAGAAAGTGTGCCTAAAGCCAGCTGGAGACGATGATCTCCTGGGGCTAAAAGCTACAGTAACACCCACCCTTAGTGGTTAGCCATATTGAGATGGCTAGTATACTCTACGTTGTCGAGCAGTTACTGTTTACATCTCGTTCAGAGATTTATTATTGCTAGTTTTAAAACAATATTTTATATTTCTTCTATGTTGGTTGTTTCATTATTTTAAAAAACAGTGGGCTAAAGCTTGTTCTCAAGTTATATAAATATATGGGTTCGGTTTCCCAGTTTCTGTAGCGTATATATTACGCCTTTGACGGGACACTGGTCCGCCACAAGATTACTCATTTTTGACAGCTGAGGGGACTGGAGTAAGATGAAACGAAATGCTTTGTTCTGCTCGAGAATACAACGCATCGCCCGGTTCGGGAATCGAAACCACGAAATGCTTTGTTCTGCTCGAGAATACAACGCATCGCCCGGTTCGGGAATCGAAACCAAAATCTTACGATCATGAGTCCAACATCCTTAACCACTAAACCACGCGCCTCTTCTTGTTTTAGTATGATAGAAGTATAAACTGAAGTTTATTGAAGAAAAGAGAGCGGAAATGGTGAAGGGAGCAAATTTACTTACAAAAAGTTAGCAGAGGGTAAACGGTGCGGAAAAAGTCGTGTTTGAAAAAAGATACGCATAATAACTTCTAGAAAAAAACTAAACGCGATGGTCATGACTGGGTCACACTTTGAACGTTGGTTTACTTCATCAGAACTGATCTGGGGGTTGAATTACAACTGATCAAACGATAAAGTACAGTCGCAGCTAAAAAGCTGGACACTTCATGTCTTTATATCTATATTAATAGGATTGTAGGTTGGTAATAGGTTTGACCTCGCTTTCAGATCAGATTTCAAACGAGGCTATTTTTTTCGTGAATGCACGTTTATGTTTTGCACAAACATAGACTACATCTGTGTCATAGGCTGGATGAATCAGAACTGTTTGAGGATTATTACCAACAACACTAATAATAATAATAATAATAATAATAATAATACGCTGTTTATCTTGATATGAGATCATCATATCGCGCACATTTGGTTGTGATGCATGTGCCTGGTGTACCCTTATCAGACGGGTCGTCATGATGGTTATACCGGGCTTCGTATATTTTACCCCAGTGCCACTTTGATGGCATACACTTCTCTCTCACTCAATAATAATAATAATAATAATGGTTTCAAATTTTGCCGCAAGAGCAGCGATTTGGGGGGAGGAGGACAAGACGATTACATCGACCCCAGTATTTCACTGTGGTACTTAATTTATCGACCCTGAAAGGATGTAAAAGATGAGCTACAGCAAATATTCTGCTCAATACCACAGATTTGCTTGTCAGTTGTTTGACCATCACCAGTTGACCATGTCCCTTAGTGGCTGACGATATGTGCATCTCTGATCACGAGCAGAAGTAGTGGGGGAGCATCATGGTCGTGTGTTGAAAGGAATTCTTAGAGGTTTGGATAATTCACCTCTGGAAACATGAGTGGTTCGTTCAACATCCTTAAACAACCCTTATTCAGGGACCTTTTGAAGGGGATGGGTTATTCGACCAGAAGAATATTCTAACTGGGCCCCACCTGCAAGGTCATACACTGTTTATCTTGATATGAGATCACTATGTCACGCACATTTGGTTGTGACGCATGTGCCTGGTGTACCCTTATCAGACGGGTGGTCATGATGGGCATACTGGGCTTTGTATATTTTACCCCAGTGTTACTTTGATGGCATGCACTGATCTGTCACTCAATAATAATAATAATAAAATAATCACAATAATTTGGGTAGGGGTAGTCGATTATATTGATCCCATTGCTCAAATGGTAATTTTATCGATCCCGAAAGGATGAAAGGTTAAGCTGACCACGGTGGAATTTGAACTCAGAACGTGAAGACGGACGAAATGCCGCTAAGCAGTGCTTCGCTGGTATTTATTTCATCGATCTCGAAAATTCGTTAGAGACCGTGTCTGAAATGGCTGAACTATCTTACTGCATATATTTCTGTATAACTGTGATTTGCAACCCTGGTCAACAACTTTACAAAAAAAAACTGACCTGACTCAAAGGGTCACCAAACCAACAAGTGTGATCCGATGACCGACCTCGTAACGAATATGTTCTGGGTCGATTTGATCGAGTTAAACCCTTCAAGGCGGGACCCCAAACTAGCTGCAGTTCATTGACCGAAACAAGTAATGGGAAAATGATAGAAAATTCTTGGGATAGGGCGGCGAGCTGGCAGAAACGTTAGCACGGCGGGCGAAATGCTTAGCAGTATCTCGTCTGCCGCTACGTTATGAGTTCAAAAATCCGCCGAAGTCGACTTTGCCTTTCATCCTTACGGGGTCGATTAAATAAGTACCAGTTACGCACTGGGGTCGATGTAATCGACTTAATGTCCTTGTTTGTCCCCTCTATGTTTAGCCCCTTGTGGGCAATAAAGAAATAAGAATGTATCTTACGTTTGCTTACCAACCATATGGTTCCGGGTTCAGTGCCACTGCGTGGCACCTTGGGCAAGTGTCTTCTACTATAGCCTCGGGCCGACCAAAGCCTTGTGAGTGGATTTGGTAGACGGAAACTGAAAGAAGCCTGTCGTATATATGTATATATGTGGGTGTGTATGTTTGTGTATTTATGTGTGTCCCCTTAGCATTGCTTGACAACCGATGCTGGTGTGTTTACGTCCCCGTTACTTAGCGGTTCGGCAAAAGAGACCGAATGAATAATTTCTAGGCTTACAAAGAATAGGTCCTGGGGTCGATTTGCTCTACTAAAGGCGGTGCTCCAGCATGGCCACAGTCAAATGACTGAAACAAGTAAAAGAGTAAGAGTATATACGTAAATACATTATTCACATAGACATAGATACATCTGTGCGTGCGTGTGTGTGTGTGTGTGTGTGCGTGTGTGTGTGTGTGTGTGTGCGTGTGTGTGTGTATCTCATGTGGGATGTCTAGAATGAAGGGTTTACACCGAGACATTTTAAAGCTACCTTTTATCATTTCATAAACATTTCACACAGCATGTCTCTCAGGGTATTGAAATGTTACAATAATCCGCGCGCGCACGCACGCACACACACACACACACACATCACACAAACACACACATCCACTTGGTGTACACAACTGAAACAGCATTAAATTATAATCGCCATCAGTATATCAGATAAATATATATATATCTATATATATATATATATATATTATATATATATATGGAGATGTACTCGCATAGCAAGTGATTGATCTGAGATCGTGTGCTGAAACGAAAACAATTGCAGCGTGGAAGGTGTTGTAAGCCATTTAAGAAACACCCAAAAGCCGTTCGATGCAGCACGGATTTTTGTCAGTGAACAGGTCGCGGATTTTAGCGACGAAAATATTTTGACAAATTAAACTTAAATGTTGAAGTGAATCGAACGGCTTTTGTGTGTTTCTTAAATGGCTTACAAACACCTTCCACGCTGCAATTGTTTATATAATATATATATATATATATATACACCGTTAGAAGGCATGATGTTGTGGAATTGTCTGAGATAAAAAATTTTTTCACGGACTAGTTGTGTTAAAAACAATGTGTATGAGATGAAGGGGAACATCGTTGCTGTTGTGACTCGCCCGAACGACAGATGCGTTTTGCCTTTCTTGAGTTTTGTCAATCTCAGGTACTCAATCGTCTCCTGCTTAAACGAAATTATATGTGGATTTCTGATGGAGCCATGCCTTTCAAATGAAGGTACTTTATGACAGCACGATACTCAGTTTTTTCCAATTTCTTTGTAACCTCGACACTTGTTTATTCAAAAATCTGTAACAAAAAAAAAAATAATAAATTATCAGAATCATGAAAATGAGCAAGAATACTCCGAAAAGACTGTACTTACCAGAAAAAATTGTTTCGGCTACCTAGCAGCCCCGTTTCTAGATTAGGCTCAAAACTTTTCATACACCCCTCGTATATATGCAATGTGTGTGTGTGTGTGTGTGTGTGTGTGTGGATCTTATTAAACTATATAACGTAGAGCATAGAAAGTAGGATATCATATATATATATATATATATATGTGTGTGTTTGCGTGTGTGTACGTATGTGTGTATGCATAGCATGTGTAAACATACATGTATATATATATATAAGCACAAAAAAAAACACAACAACGCGAGGACGTGGAACAAATATAGTATTATTGGATGCTCAGGAAAGAAGGAAAGGAGGGTTTAACGTTTCGAGCGGAGCTCTTCGTCGGAAACATAGGTGAAGGAAAGATCCAGAGAAGGGAAGACAGAGGGGAAAAAATCGCCAACGGTACACACGCGGTCACATTAAATATATATATATGTGTGTGTATGCATGTATGTATACGTATGTGTGTAGATACGTGTATGCGAATATATATATATATAATAAATCTCTGAACGAGATATAAACAGTAGCTGCATGACAATGTGAAGTATAATTGCCACTTAAATGTGACTAACCACTAAGGGTGGATGCTACTGTAGCTTGTAGCCCCAGGAGAACATCTCCACCTGGCTATTGACACACTTTCTATGCCCTATAAGTATTTGCAAAGGGAAGCCATCCCTCCTATCGTCGACCTGATGTGATACGCACGTTCATATATATATATATATATATATATATTCGTATAAGTAGCTTACAACGATCCCAGTGTCAAACTGGTACATATTTTATCGACCCCCGAAAGGATGAAAGGCAAAATCGACCTCAGCGGAATTCCAACTCGGAACGTAAAGTTGGAAGAAATGCCGCTAAGCATTTTAACCAACAAACTAACGATTGTGCTACCTCGCCGCCTTAATATTAATACTAAATAGAACAAATAAGTCCATAATCAGATAAGATTTTTTCGGGATGTTATATAAGAATAAAAAAGATTACTCACGAGACACAAACCAGATTATTTCTGTTAGATATCATTGTGTGTAATAAACAGAATGCGCGTCGGCGACAAATGGGAACAATTATCTATTGACAAAAGTACCAAACACAGCATTGTTGGGAATAAATGTGCATATGGAAACGAAAAAAGCCAACGTTAAAATATAAATATAGACCCGAAGGCGGTGAGCTGGCAGAAGCGTTAGCACGCCGGGTGAAAGAAATGCTTTGCGGTATTTCGTCTGCCGTTAAGATCTGAGTTCAAATTCCGTCGAGGTCGACTTTGTCTTTCGTCCTTTCGGGGCCGATAAATTATGTACCAGTTACGCACTGGGATCGATATAATCGACTTAATCCCTTTATCTGTCCTTGTTTGTCCCCTATATGTTTAGCCCCTTGTGGGCAATAAAGAAATAGGAAATGTTAGCACGCCGGACGAAGAGCTAAGCGGTATTTCGTCCGTCTTTACGTTCTGAGTTCAAATTCCGCCACGGTCGACTTTGCCTTTCATCCTTTCGGGATCGATAAATTAAGTACGAGTTTCGTACTGGGATTATCTAATCGACTGGTCCCTTCCCAAAAATTTCGGACGTTGTGCCTAGAATAGAAAAGAATATTATTTAAAGGCGGCAAGCTAGCAGAATCGTTAGCACGCTCGCCAAAATGCTTTCGGCATTTCGTCCGTTTTTACGTTCTAAGAGGAAATTAAGTACCAGTTGAATATTGAGGTAAATGTAATCGATTAGCTCTCAACCCCCACATTTCAGGCTTTGTGCCTATGGCAGAAAGGGCTATTATTACTCATTTTGTTTATCCTGTACAAGCGTGTACTGATCATCATCTTATTTATTTTATTCAATTTCAGAAAAATGAAGCATCTCTTTGACAATTCCGAAGTGCGTTGAACCTCATTTTGTGCGTGACTTCTGGCCCACCCTGTACACACACACACACACACACATTGGTGCAGAGCAATTTAAACCATAAATTGCGTGAGAAATAATCAGTATTTAGATCTCCATGTCTACTTCCTTTCATGCATTGTAACTGTATACATTGTTCATGTAATGCAGTTGCATCCATGCATCCGGGTCTGTGTGTTAAAGAGTATATTTAGAAAACAAAGCAAACCTGAGATCGCTTATAAGATATTTGGTTACATCATCTACCGTACGTTTCATTAACATTAGGTGGTTATTAATAACATTGTCAAATCGTCAGAGACGAAAAGATGACTGCATTCACTATCGTGTAAACAGCAAGCGATTGTACAGTCAAATGACATAACCAGGATGTCTTGAGACATCTCCACGATGGTTAAGTGAAGTAGAAATTTTTAAAAATACTCGACCCTAATGATATAACAATATGTCTTGATTATGTAATTTACATTAAGTAATTATCACCTTGCGTTAATGAAATTACGAAAGATGGTGAAAATAGACATCATACATAAAACTTCGCAGAGATAATCTTCTGATGCTTGGATGACGCATAAAGACTGGTTTCTAGTTTCGGGAGGTTTTATGACGTGTGTGTGCGCGCGCCTCTGAGTATATGTCTGTATGCCTGTGTGTGTGTGTATGCCTATATATATATATATATATATATATATATGATATCCTACTTTCTATGCTCTACGTTATATATTTTAATAATTACTGGTATTTTTATGTTATATTTGTAAAGCATGATATGTTATACATGTATATATATTGTTATATTGTTATAAGTGTTTTATTTTTTAAATAAATAAATAGACATAATATAATGTCTAAAAGTTGATGAATACCACCTCATGATCCCCTCCATTTTCTTATTGCTTTATAATACATAATATATATATATAAAATACATACATATATATATATATATGTATATTATATATTGTATATGTATATATATATATGTGTGTGTGTGTGTGGGTGTGTGTGTGTGTGTATGTGTTATATATATATATATATATGTGTATTCTGTTATTCTGTTACTTGTTTCAGTCATCTGACTGCGGCCATGCTGGGGCACCGCCTTTAGTCGAACAAATAAGCCTAGAGCTTATTCCATCGGTCTCTCTAGCTAAAGTTACGGGGACGTAAACACATCAACACTGGTTGTCAAGCGATGGTGGAGGGACAAACGCACACACACACATATATATATACGACGGGTTTCTTTTGGTTTCCGTCTACCAAATCCGCTCACAAGACTTTGGTCGGCCTGAGACTATAGTAGATGACACTTGCCCAAGGTGCCACACAGTGGGACTGAACCCGGATCAATGTGGTTGGAAAGCAAGCTTCTTACCACACCAGCTACATCATATATATATATATATATATATTATATATATGTAACAAAAATGTACAAGTGTCAATTCATTACGGCCGTTTCAAGCGGCTCCATTTAATTGATTAATGTAAACATTACGTTAATTTGAAAGAAACCGTTTCACACTGATGTAATGTTTTCATTAATCAATTAAATGGAGCCGCTTGAAACGGCCGTAATGAATTGATACCTCTACATCTTTGTTATTTATTCATTTTCTGTTCAACCAGCTTGGAATCTGAACTTCGGAAATACCATAGAAAGTACCTTTATAAAAAGTACACGTCTGAATTACCATGGGCGAATATCTTCACTTAGCTTGCGTTGTCTATACACACGACAGGAATATAGGGTACAAATACCCCTACACGGAGTCTTGATATTCAAATAATACTGTTGGGGTGCGGAGATTATACCGAACTAGCAGGGTGCTTCAATTTAAGTACCAAATTCAACTGAATTTTAATTGTATGTATATATATACAATTAAAATTGGAGAGCATAACGATCAATGTTGAAACTGAAAAAAGATTAGCTTATATGGTGAACTAGAAGCCATTTGAATCGTGGAAAAGAGTTATATGTATCAGGGGGATTCGCGCCGGCTATCAAAATGTCGTCAACATGACTACTGCTCAGTGTCTCGTGAACCCTGTAAAAGTTGTAAGCCGTGTCATGGGAGCTACGACGAAGACTACGAAACCATGGTCAGCAGGAAGGGACACAGCAGGCGTTTGCACGCCGGAATCCGCCCGCAAATATTTGAACAGGACCTTAGGTTTAATACAGACGGTTATGTGAAGCTACTGGAGACTGTTATCAAAACCTGGCTGGAGAAGTTTGCTGCTGGAAGGCCATATGTGTAGCAGCAGGATTGTATTCTTAGCCATCCCTCCGGAAAGTGTCAGAAGTGATTGCCGGAGAATTTCTACGACTTCACCAGCCCCGATTTTTGGCCTTTTAATTCTCCTTCGATTGTTGTCCTGCGAATCCCTATGCGTGAAGCACAGTTCAGAAAGACACCAACCGTTCTGTTTGCACCAATAAGGCCGAGCTGGAGGTCAAGATCAAAGAGGTGTTTGAAGATCTTCCCGCGGGACGCAGTAAGGAGCGCATACATATCATATTTCTATTTCTTTATTACCCACAAGGGGCTAAATATAGAGGGGACAAACAAGGACAGACATAGGTATTAAGTCGATTACATCGACCCCAGTGCGTAACTGGTACTTATTTAATCGACCCCGAAAGGATGAAAGGCAAAATCGACCTCGGCGGAATTTGAACTCAGAACGTAGTGGCAGACGAAATACCGCTAAGCATTTCGCCTGGCGCGCTAACGTGTCTGCCAGCTTGCCGCCTTATATCATATTTCGTCTCGAACCCGTTGTGGAAGCTGTGAGCAGTTGATCTGAATAAATTGTTATCTCCCAGCCAGAATCCGATTGATATTCTTTCATTTTTTGAAATACTTTTAGTTTCGGTTGGGATCCTGTGCTTCGGTTGGGATCATGAGGTGGTATTCACCAACTTTTAGACATTATATTATGTCTCTCTTTTCTCTTTTCTCTTTTACTTGTTTCAGTCATTTGACTGCGGCCATGCTTGAGCACCGCCTTTAGTCGAGCAAATCGACCCCGGAACTTATTCTTTGTAAGCCCAGTACTTATTCTATCGGTCTCTTTTGCCGAACCGCTAAGTTACGAGGACGTAAACACACCAGCATCGGTTGTCAGGCAATGCTAGGGGGACAACACAGACACAAACACACACACACATACATATATATATACATATATACGACAGCTTCTTTCAGTTCCGTCTACCAAATCCACTCACAAGGCATTGGTCGGCCCGGGGCTATAGCAGAAGACACTTGCCCAAGATGCCACGCAGTGGGACTGAACCCGGAACCATGTGGTTGGTTAGCAAGCTACTTACCACACAGCCACTCCTGCGCCTATGGTTAGCAAGCTACTTACCACACAGCCACTCCTGCGCCTAATGTCTATTTATGTATTTTAAAAATAAAACACTTATAACAATATAACAATATATATACATGTATAACATATTATGCTTTACATATATAACATAAAAATACCAGTAATTATTAAAATATATAACGTAGAGCATAGAAAGTAGGATATCATATATATATATATATAGAGGCATACACGCACAGGCATACTCACACACTCTCAGAGGCGCGCGCACACACACGTCATAAAACCTCCCGAAACTAGAAACCAGTCTTTATGCGTCATCCAAGCATCAGAAGATTATCTCTGCGAAGTTTTATGTATGATGTCTATTTTCACCATCTTTCGTAATTTCATTAACGCAAGGTGATAATTACTTAATGTAAATTACATAATCAAGACATATTGTTATATCATTAGGGTCGA